>NC_136061.1:562267296-562447296 GCF_964261635.1 Lissotriton helveticus | reverse complement strand
GCGAGGGAGATGATACCAAACATTCAAATGTTGTTTGGGCATGTGAAGCAAGTGTGCGTGCACTGCGGCGATTTCATCTGCTACAGGGAAAGTAGCATCATTTTGATTATGAGAGCTATTCAGAATCATGTTAATGTTTGTCCGAGACGCCCCAAAAAATAAATTCTTTTTTTTTTGTTGCTCCTGTTGAGCCCTTTACAATGGATCGTTTTTGTTTCTCCCCCCCCCCCAAAAAAAACAAAAAAAATATAAAAACGTTCAGAAAATACAAAAAAAGTAAAAAAATGTTCAAAAAATACTAAAAAAAATATAAAACAACAAAAACATTAAAAAAAGTTCTTTTCAGAACTACCTCCCCGTTATAAAAAAATTGGTAGAATATTTGGAACTCTGCCAACCTCTATTTCTCTTAGTTCGCTCCCCGGAGCGCTACCCGGTACGCGTACCGGAAGCTAACCAAAAAAAATATTTTTTTAAAAAAAGAACAGTAAGTATAAGGTAAGCAAACAGACAGTTATGTGAAAAGAAAGACAGCTCTAGGGAGTAAACAAGAGATACTGTTACCTACAATCCACTGCTGATGATGTCACATATTACATCATTCATGACATGGTCAGTAACATCATCAGCAGTGGATTGCGGGTAACAGTATCCTTAGTTTACTCCCTATAGCTGTCTTTCTTTTAACATAACTGTCTGTTTCCTTCCCTTATAGTTACTGTTCTTTTTTAAAAAATTTTTTTTTGATCAGTCAGAAACAGTGACATTAATAGAAACAGAGAGAGTGAACAAGAGTGAAGAACTATGGTCCTCCTCAGCCACCCTCAGAAAACCAAGGGGGTCAAGATACATCTACCGTGCCCCCTTCTACCCATTCTGAACATTATTTGTCCTCCATCTTGTATCTTAATTCGACCGAAACACAAAATGGTGGACTCCCGTAACGCTGCTGGTTTGCGAACCGGGCCACTTCCCGGGAAGCGGTCCAAAAAAAAAGGTGGGAAAGTAATTCACAGACACTAAGAGTAATAGAGACGGAGTGAGTGAACAAGACTGAGGAACTATGAGAACAGAGGGACTGAGAAAAAGAGTGGAAGGAGTTGAGTAAGTAGGTAATAGAGAAAGGAATGAGGAAAGTAGCAAAGGCAGGAAACTGAGGGTTAAAGAAGTGAAGCAGTGGATCTAATAGTAGGTGAATGTGATAGAAATGTAACGAAAAGAGTACAACTATTTACCTTATAATTGCCGTTAAATTACTCACTTTTTATTTTTATACTTTCAATCTGTGAAAGAGGGAACCAACATTTGAAAAATATTAAAACATGTATTTAAAAATTACAAAAGACAAGGGAAAAGATTGAAGGACAAATAGTTTTTCAACAACTTTGACACTGACAGAAGCTTCTGCTTCTCCAGGTCCCCTACACAGTCCTAAAGATATACATTTTAAACTAACAGTATCTTGATACAGATGAAGTGAGGCCTATCTTAAAACATGGTGCATCTTTTTCATTGCTCTTGTTTCAGAAAAGTGTCGCTTCAGGATTCCAATACCATGTCTCCTATCCAGAGGTTTGTTTGAGGTGAGGCCTACTCAGAGTTCAAGATGAGATTTACACTTGTTGAAGTGTACAGAGGAGATAATATCTGTGAAAGTCTACCAATGAAGTGAGTCATGTCCACTGCACTCTTCAACAAAGTAGAAACCTCCTATGTTTCCCTGGACAGACCTAAACTTGATCTGCACAATGTGATTCGTAATGATAGGAAACACAGGTGATGTAATTGAAATACGTGCAATTTATTTTGCTCATTTCTCAATCACATCACTTGCGTTTCCTTTGCTTAGGTATCTCATTGTGCAGATGTAGTCTAGCATATGAAAGAATACGCAGAAGTGCAGCACTGAATGCAACAACTTTGACACTTACAGAAGCCTCACCTTCTCCATGCCTCCTACTCAGTTCTACATATACATCATAAATGCAAACAGTACAGAATTAATTATACATGTTAAATGGTTTATTTTTGCTGTTCTCAGAATGTATCAAAATTCACTAAATACAGTGACTTGAAGGTATTCATCATGTAACAGGGGGGGAAAAAAAAACACAATCAAAATGATTGTGTTTAAAAAACCCATACAACATCAGAAATCAAAATTCAGAATTCCTTAAAGTTAACTTACTTTCCATGACGTCCAAGGATGTCCTATGAACAGCTTACACTCTTTTGTGCTGTTATTACTTTCAGCCCGCCACTTTCTGAAAGAAAATCTCCATCGTTTTTAAAAACACGTTACATGCAATAAATGACTTCTTGCTCTCTACCACAATTTTCCACAAGGCCAAATCTTGTCAGAGCCATTGATAACTCTTGGATTTCTTGTAAGCCAATCCCGTCATTTGGCATTTCCGCAACTTTCAGAATTAAAATGTTGAAGATCATTTTCACAATCCTGGAATAGTAATATCTTCCCCTTCTTGCTCAGTCATGTTCTACTTTTCCTATGACACTGATACAAGCAGACTTACACTACCCCTATGACTACTACAATTATTTAATTCTCTACATCACTTTTAATCACAAAGCAATGTAAACCAGTAGACAGCATTGTAGACTTACATTCCCTCTACTCCATGTTTTGATTGGCTGCTTCAATTAGTTTATAAAAAGAAACAGTTTTTCTGAACTCATTCAAAGTGCACGTATTTCTCCATAATGTCCAGTCCTATGGTTAGAAGTTATGTCTCTGAACTACACTTATCCTCAAGGCCAAATTGTGTAGGAGCCATTAGAACTTCTTGAAATTCCACAGAGCACATCCCGAGATTCTTTCCCTAAAATTTTGGTTTTAAAAACACCAGGTAAGAGTTTTTAAGGTCATACGGCAATTTTTTTTTGAAAATTAAAACAGAATCATTGCAAAATGACCAGCCATTTCTAGACTTTAAATAAGCTGTGTAATGTCCTGATGTTGTTGAAGGACCGTCATGATATATAATTGCTGCAGTTACAAAAGTCCTTCCTGATATTGACAACTGTGAAGCCACAAAATTTTTAATTAAAGTTGTCAATTTTGTTCCATCAGGCCTACATCGTTGGAACATTAAAATGACATACTGGCCATATGTTCGTATAAATAATATGGACATCATTTCAGATTTACATTGGCTACACTCCATGTTGTGATCAGCTGCTTTTACTAGCTTATTAAAAGAGACTGATTTACTGTCTGGCAAAGTTAAATATATAAATCTTTCTGAGTCTACACTAGTAGTACTTGATACCATACAGTTCTCGCAGTCATGCTGCCATTGATAAGAAAGCCCAAACAGCTGATCTACATCTACACCTTCAGCATGTAATACATCAAGCATATACATTAAAAACTCCTGACAATCTTGCTGAATATTTTGAGAGAATTGTGTTTGGCCTGAACATCTGTCTAACAGATTTCGAATTTCAGACACACTTTCTATGTTTCTTCTATCAGTGGTACATTTCTCTAACACAGAATTTAACAAACTGCAAAATCTTTGATCAGAATTGACCACAATCTCTTCTTTTACATTTTTTAGAGAAAATAAAACATTTACCACTACATTAGCATAGCAGTTGACACCAGAACTGTTTTCAAACTGAAAACCAACAACATCTTCAACAGAATCCTTTTTGTTTCTGCTTGTAATTTTAGGTTCATTGACTTTTTGTCTTTTTGCTACAACCTCCCCAGTATTGTTCTCATTTCTTCGTTTCCGGCCTACCACACGTTTCTCAAACAAAGGATACTGAGGCAAATGTGGCGCATACTCTCTTCTTAACCTATTGTATTCCTTAACACAATCTAGATCCGCACAAATGTTTGTGACATCACACTCAATCAAGTACAATCCCGATAAAGTTCTAACTCGTGACAATGCCACATATGCCATACCCTCCTTGAACACAGAACTGCCAATATTCACCAATGCACTGTCTACGCTTAAACCTTGCGATTTATGAATTGTCACCGCATATGCCAAGCAAACAGGAAACTGCTTACGGCGAACATATAAGTCTTTTACAAGCAAAAATCTAGCAGAACAACGAGCAATTAGCTGTACTTCCTCAATGCCATCAAATGTAATTTTTAAAAATTCAATTCCATCTCTATTTCTGTATTTCACAAAATCAACAACATTACCCATTGATCCATTTACCAGACCTCTTTCAACATGTAAATTCCTTCTTAAAATTATACGGCAGTTCAAGCACACATTCAGAGTCTTTTCAAAACCTGCAGTTTTAGATATACTCTTCTCTAATGAATCCAATTTTGTTTTCAGATTCTCAGACAAAATAATTGTTGATCCCATATGCTCTACTCTATCAATAGCTTCCAGTTTCACAATCTCTTGCTTTTCTAAATGCAACATTTTGTTGTTAAATTTGGCACATTCTGCAAGAGTTGGCATCAAACATATTCCAGATTTCTTCTCAGTAATTTTCTGAAAAATATTCTCAGGCACAACATCTTGTTCTGGATATAAATTTGACAGTAATCGTGCATGTAAAGCTTCTTTCCCATGCTCGGTCACTTTTCCAATTCTAACATCTTGTAGAATAGTCTTGTAAACTTCATCCTTCGCCTGACGCATATTTTCATGCAGTTCAGCATAATTGAAGTTTAACCATATATTGACGTTGCCAATGCTGCCTAGGCACTTCCTGGTATCTTCATGCGTGAGCATTTTGAACACAGGTTGCCCTTTCACTGGTGTCAGCTGCAAAAGATCTCCGAAAACAATGATGTGTTTGCCACCAAATAACACATCATACTCTGTTTTGAGAACTTCTTGCATCCTCAAATGCACAAAAGCAAGCATGACATTGGAAACCATGCTTACTTCGTCAATGATAAGAAGTTTCATTTTCCTCAAGATTCTTGAAACTTCAAAACAAGCATCTCCAGATAGCTTGTGATATTGTAATTTGTTGTCATGCTCCACTGGCAGCATCAGTAAACGATGTAAAGTAATCCCTTTAATATTATGTGCTGCCAGTCCAGTTGGAGCAGTGACAACACAAGACAGCGATGACTCTGTCCTTTCCTGCAAATAGCATGAAATTGCTTTAATGAGGAAACTTTTTCCAGTTCCCGCTTCTCCACTCACGTACAGTCGGACAGGCTTCAACGACGTACATGAGCACTCTTTCTTATCATGACTTAATCCATGATCAATTTGCATGGTAACTTCGTCATATATTTTCCTCTGCTCAACGTTAAGTTGTCTTTCCAACTCTTCTAAGTTAACCGCATCCTCCTGAGCATGTGCCATGGCTCTTTCCACTTCATTCATAGCAGTGGCAGCTTCATTTTCAATAACAGGTCCTCCTAGTGGATCCTGACTCAATGAAGCAGAACTCTGACTGTCCTGAGAACTGTCTCTGGCAATCTCGGCTGCAATCGTTGCTTCCTGCTCAATTTCCGCATTCAACATTTCTACATATTTGGGAAAAGCAGGACATTCTATGGTCTCCTTGGCGGCATTGAAAGAGTCTTCGTAACAGAGGAAATCTCCAAGCAGTTCCTCTTCTGCACGCCAAGGCTTGAAAAGTTGCAAAAGTGCTAAATAGAAAAACTCCTTTTTTTCAGGAGATTCGCCACTCAATTTTCGATGGTTTACCAAGTGGCATTTTCTTTGCTTGACCAGACATCCCTCACTTCCTATTACAGCATACACTCCTTTCTCAGTATCTTCTTTGATGTTCCTCTTGAATATGTAATTTTGCAGAACCTCATACAGACAAACATTCTCGAGGTGACTGCTTCGATTTGGATAATATGTATCCAACATGTTTGTCTTCAAAATGTCGGTACTGTTTGGCTCCTTTTCCGCCAAATACTCAATTTCCCGCACAGGTTTGAGAACTCGATTACGCGTTGCAGCAAGACCAAGACTCGCCCAAACGATACTCCTGGACTTGGCATAGAGACTTGCTGAAGACAACCGGTCAGAACATTCGTACGCTCCGATTTCTCGATGCGACAACATCTTCAGACTGAAACTGTACAACTTCTTGCTGAGGCTCTTTTCATGGGAAATGTCCTCCCACATATCCTTCAATTCTGTCTTCTCTTTTTTGGTGATGTAAGACGTCACATACCGAGCCACAGCCATACAGTTATCAGCCACAAACTGTATATCCATGTTAGCATTCCACATGGACAAAATCACCGGGTTGTAGTCGTTGATGTACTTGGACTCTTCGTTCCTCTTCAAATTGTAAGTGTTTTTAGGTGATTTCTTCATGACATTGTGTCGCAGCGAAGACATCAAACTGTTTACTCTTCCTTTATAAATCACCGGTCGTGGAAAGCCGAAACGACATTTAGTGTAGAACTTGTCCTTGTTTCGGAATTTACGACGGCAGTACTTTCCACATCGATGGCTTTGGAAACGCAGAACTTTTTCTCTTAGGCTTTTCTTCTCCTTTGCATTTGGAACAGCACACGTAGAATACTGTTGGATGAAACTCATCACTGAGTCTTCTGGATCCGTTCCAAATTTAGGTGCATCCTTGATCCACAGCAACATATGTATATGAGGAGCACCTCTTGCTTGGTACTCTTTTCTCCAGAAGAAATCCAACACCTCTCCAAGAGGTGGATTCTTCTTATTCATGATGAAAGACATCATAGCTTCAAATCTATGATTGAAGTACCTACATACATTGACTGGATCCAAAGAGCACAGTTCTCCGGGTGTCTTGAATTCGATGTTATCTACGTTAGCATTTGCCTCTCGTAGAAATTCAAGTAAGTCTTCCCAGCCATACTCGGCACAGCTCAGAGTGAGGAACCATGTGGGAGTACCTAAGTTCCTCAGCATACATTTTAAATCACCATGACGACGGTACCAGTACTCATTAGTACCACGCTGACACGCCATGAGATTAATCAGGTGAGAATCCAAAATACTGTCTTGGACATTGACTTTATCCATAAAGTCACTTGCCGAGATGTTTTGCATGTGTATACCACTTTTCAAGATGTGGTTCACTGCATATGACAGTCCAGACAGATCGCTTTCAAACAGGAGATGAAACAAATAAGGAATGCATTGTCGAAACCTAGCATCTCCTGCATACAATCGCAAAGTCCGGTATTCAGAAGCAGGAATTTGATGAGGTCGCTCATCATATCTTCCTCCCTGACCTGTTGGAAAAAGCTGTGGGAAACACCGAGCTTCCAAACTTTCCTCCCAAACACTAATGGGACTCCCTTTGGCTTGTTTCATTTGAAACAACTCAATAGCATTCCCCATGACTTCCTTGGAATGCAAAGGATGAACACTATAATGTTCATATATTTCTTCACTAGTAGAGGGTTCTACTTTCTCAATTTGACCAGCACACAAATCGCTATCCTCTTCCTCACTTACTTCCTCTTCTGCAACATATACATTCTTATAGTATTTATTATTTTTTTTCAAATACAATGTTGCCTTTTTAACTTTCCTATCATCTACTAAATCTTGCCATATTTTCTTATTCTTTGTCGGAACCCCATTAACTAAGATAACCAGAGGTTCCTCTTCCACTTTTTCTACTCCAATTGTGTTAATGTTTTTCTTCAAATCTAGAGGCAAATAAACAACTCTTCCCTTTAATCCTCTCTGTAAATCTGATGGAGGCAATTTCCCTGTCTTTGGCTCCATTCTTACAATAGCCTGAAAGGGATGGATACTTTGAATCAAAATAGATTCATAAGTATTTAAATCCTTCAATTCAGAAGGAATCTCAACCAATTCCAGATTATTATGAACTGCTCTAGCAGGCATCTGGTTTTGATTTAATTTGCAAGATAAGTACACACACGTTGATCCAATCCCAAATCAAAACAATTTTCTACCATCAAGTATGTTGCAAAATCCTTCCATTCACTATTATTTTCCCTTTCACTTTTTGCATATAAATCCACTAACTTAGTCTGATTCTTATAATAAGTGCGTCGACAACACACACAAGTGAAATTCGGCCTCTCACTTGATTTCACCTCAAACGTCGCAATTTCCCTCTGGAAATTATCTGTACTGGAAACATGTACACTATCTTCCACAAGACCCTCTTCTTCTTGGTCAATTTCAACATTCTCCTCTTTACTTCCAAAGTAACAAAACTCAATTTCTTCACATATATTCTTCACATCTATTTCAGAACCATGCAAAAGAGCAGCGCATAATTGTTTAAGCATAATTGCTGGACTCTTAGCATAATACAACATTCTAACTAATTTCCTCACTTTGTTATGATGCACTGCTAGCATCCTGAAATGATGAAAAACACTCTGGCATACTCTCCTGGAAAGACAAGCCAGTGAATGTCCATGTAAACCTGTCACTTCTCTTACTCTGCAAGGATCTAATTCTTGCAACAACATCATTTTCTGCTTCAAACTTTTCTTATTAAATGACCGTACAAAATCACAAAGCAAATTGATGGAATCCTGTCGCACACTGCAAATACTACTACACTTCCAGGTGTACACAGGGCCCTTAGCACGTCTTCCTAAAACCTCATTACCTAACACCTCTTCTGCCTCTGTTGTCACAAGTTTTTCTTTTTCAACTGGACAACCATCTTTCACTTCATAAGCACGACCACTGGTGTCAACTGCATGCAACAAATCATTATCCTGGAAATAACTCTCCTCATTAAAAAATGCCTCACAGCTTGAACTATGCATCCATTCTCCCGAAAAAACTTCACAAAAATTACTACGATTAACTATTCTCTTCCATCTACTATTTCTTTTGAAATCAAAAATTGCCTTGTTTAGCTTCCTAATTCTACTGATTATCAAAATAAATAACTTACGTTTAATTTCAAATGCCTGATCAATAACTTTCTCAACTTTTTTTTTTGTCTTATAAAAAACTAGTTTATGTTGACCTTTCTTAATATTTTTTAACAAATTGCCAATTATCCTGTTCCGGAACATTCGTTTACGAATCTCCCTAAACTGTTGTTTCCTTCTACTATCATGCACAGAGTTATCTCTTGCTCTAGCAGTAACATTTTTCATTGGCCTTTCTTTTCCATTTGATTTCCTTCTCGTTTTATGGACTGAAACATTTTCTGTAGTAATATTTTTTTTATTACACATATTTCTTATAAAGTGTTTTGTGCTCTTACCCGGTGCTTTCTTCGTGACTTGACAAATCTTTTTGTTAGAGGACTGCTGCGTATTATTTTTCACCTGCTGTCTTTGACGTTTTGCAGCCTTTCTCTGTCTTTCTATTGTAGGCATGGTGAAATCTTGAAATGATCTGCAGTTGAATCTGTGGAAAAATATAATAAATAATGTTATTAACCATTATTACCAAACAGTAAATCAGTAACAGTGATAAAAAACTTAACACACTACTTGACATTTTAATTAGAAGATTTTTTAGTCGTTGGCAAATTTACAATACAGAAATACCAGAAAAGAAATGACATTTATATTTATGTTACCTATGCTATTTTATATGTGAATCTGATCTAATTTTTGAGCATATTTTAATATTTTATTGAAGACACTACACATAACCTGCTTTTGAAGGTGTCTTTATTTTTAAATTAAACGGTTTCCTTTTTACTTTTTATTAATTATAAATTTTAAAAATAAATGTTTATATTTCCAAAGGCTCAAGCAGGTCAGCTTCCCATCCTATATCATATAATTCGGACAAATCTGCATCCTCATCACGCTCTTCTTCACCCTCAGGATTTAAATCATCCAATGGATCAACATCCACTGATGTTTCAATTACAAGTTCAATGATGAGGTCAAAATCAACTGATTGCAGATTGTCGCTCATGTTGAGGTTGTCTTTATCTTTAAAGAAAGATAACAACAATGAGATGTTGCAGAGTAAGAGACAAATCTCACAGATTATAATAGTAAAATTGTTTAACAAGAGTAACATTTTGCAGCTATTATTTAGCCATGTCCAGCGATGCTGAGCAGGTGAAGCCTATGTCTAATTTTTCACTGAACAGGACTCATCTGTTCTTAACCTTGGATAAGCCTCACCAACTCTGTGTCCCCTGCACATACTTAAATGTAAAGGGGCAGATTTATGTTAAATGGCACATCCCCAGGCATGCACCAGTTAACGTGCACCACTGCTCTGCCACCCATGGTGTGCCGCATTTACAATCAGATAGGAGAAAACTGTGTCAAAACCCTGCACCTGCTTGAAGCAGGCATAGGTCTTGATGCAACATTGTGGAGATGGTGCACCCCTGAGCCTTGCTGGAGCTGCATCGCACTTGCGATACAACTCCAGCAATGCGCCACCTTAACGGCACAGATGCATCAAGCATCTGTGCCGTTTTTGCCCCATGCTGCGCCGCATTGTAAATGCAGCACACCATGGGTGGCGGAACAGCGGCGCAAGATGACTGGCACATCCCTGGTGATGCACCAGTCATCATAAATCTATCCCTAAGCTTCTTATCTTGTTAGATATGAACTGCCATATGTATCATCAAAATATTTTGCATTTCCTAAATAGCGAATTTTAAGGAATAAATAGCGATTCTTTACCATTCCTAATTTGCGATGAGCAAATTGCTAATTGCAAGTTACCCATTCATTTCCATGGGCTAGGAGGCTCATAGGAATGAAGGTTTAATTTGCGATTAGCAATTTGCTCATCACAAATTAGGAATTTTTCCAAGGGTGCAGGGGTGTCTCAAGAACACCCTGCTGCACCCCTGAAAAAGAAATTTGGGGGCATATGGCACACATACATGCCCTAAGGGCATGTGTTGGCGTCATATGGGACCTTTTGTTTTTTTTAAAAAAAGCTTTTTGAAAAGAATTCACAAATTACCACCAATTTACCACAATAGTTTCCAAATCCTTAATGTCATTTTTTACATATTTTTTGTTTGATACATTGCATTTAAGTAGTCACAAAATTTGCAAATCCTTCAGTGCAATTGCAAAATAAGGAATAGCAAATTTTGCTACTCCTTATTTTGCATCAAACTTGTTTGATACATACCATTTGTCTAATTAACATTCGCAAAGGCCAAAATTCGTAGAATTTTGATCTTTGCGAATGCTAATTAGCTTGATACATATGGCCCCAAGTGAGGCCTGTCTTACGACATGGTGCATCTTTTGCATCACTGCTGCATCGGTTTCATGTGGTACGTTTTTTTTACACCATGACATATCTGCCTAAATGCATCAATTTGTAATGTTGTCGCCTCATAGCAAATCTTTTGCACCACCGCTGCATCATAAAAGTGACGCACAGTGGCACAAAAGAGGCATAAACCTATCATAAATCTGTCCCTAGCATTTTAAATGATTAATCCAGGATGACGATAAAGTGTGGCCTATCCAGAGGTTTGTTTAAGGTGAGGCCTACTCAGGATTGCAGATTAAAGTTACGCTTGATGAAGAATACAGAGGAGATAATACATGTAAAGGCCTACCAATGAAGTAAGTAATGTGCACTTTATTGCGCCAGTCATCATAAATGTATCCCTAAGCTTCTTATCTTGTTACAGATCAACCACCATATCTACCATCAAACTATTTTGCATTTCCTAAATAGCAAATTTTAAGGAATAAATAGGAATTCTTTACTATTCCTAATTTGCAATGAGCAAATTGCTAATTGCAAATTACCCATTCATTTCCATGGGCTAGGAGGCTCATAGGAATGAAGGTTGCAATTTGCGATTAGCAATTAGCTCATCACAAAATAGGAATTTTTTCAAGCGTGCAGGGGTATCTCAAGAACACCCTGCTGCACCCCTGAAAAATAAATTTGGGGGCATATGGCACACCTACATGCCCTAAGGGCATGTATGGGCGTCATATGGGACCTTTTGTTTTTTGGAAAAAAATGCTTTTTGAAAAGAATTTGCAAATTACCACAAACTAGAAGTTGGTGGTAGTTTCCAAATCCTTAATATCATTTTTTACATATTTTTTGTTTGATACATTGCATTTAAGGAATCGCACATTTTGAATTAAGGACATTTTAAGTCATTTCCACATGTGCAGTGTTTTCAAATTATGATTTGAAAATCGTTTTTGGGGAAAAGTAATGGTTTGCAAATTTATGACAAGGACATAATGGTGTATGCTTCTCTATAAGGCATTTCAGTGTCTCTGATGTCATTTTTCCCATATTACATTATAAGACCTTTCCCCATGGAGCACATTCCTTGTAAATATGCTCCCACCTGTGCATGGCGAATTTAGATTTTGACTGTTTGAGTCACATAGCCATGTTAAAAGTGACCCAAAAAAATTGCAAACGTTTTAAAAAAACACATTCATGTGTCTTAAGGACATTTTAAGTCATTTCCCCATGGACAATGTTTTCTAAGTGGCGCAAAAGAGGCATACACCTATCATAAATCTGTCCCTAGCATTTTAAATGATTAAATCAAGATAACAACAAGATGTGGCCTATCCAGAGGTTTGTTTAAAGTGAGGCCTACTCAGGATTGCAGATTAAAGTTACGCTTGATGAAGAATAAAGAGGAGATAATACATGTAAAGCTCTACCAATGAAGTAAGTGATTTCTACTTCATTGCGCCAGTCATCATAAATGTATGCCTAAGCTTCTTATCTTGTTAGACATCAACCGCCATATGTATCATATAACTATATTGCATTTCCAAAAAAGCGAATTTTAAGGAATAAATAGCGATTCTTTACCATTCCAAATTTGCGATGAGAAAATTGCTAATTGCAAATTACCCATTCATTTCCATGGGCTAGGAGGCTCATATAAATGAAGGTGCAATTTGCGATTAACAATGTGCTCATCACAAATTAGGAATTTTTCCAAAGCTGCAGGGGTGTCTCAATAACACCCTGCTGCACCCCTGAAAAAGAAATTTGGGGGCATATGGCGCACATAAATTTTAACAACATTCCTTTACCTCAAAAACGATTTTCAAATCATAATTTCAAAACACTACACATGGGAAAATTACTTAAAATGTCCTTAAGACACATAAAAGCGTTTTTTGATTGCCTTTCCTGCATGGTTGGGTCACCTTTAACATGGCTATGTAACACAAACATTCAAAATCTAAATTTTCCATTCACATGTGGGAGCATGTTTACAAGCAATTTGCGCCACAGAGAAAGGTCTTACACTAAAATGAGAAAAATAACATCAGGGACAGTCAATTGCCTTATAAAGAAGCATACACCATTATGTCCTTGTCATGAATTTAAAAACAATTCCTTTACCCCAAAAACGATTTTCAAATCATAATTTCAAAACACTGCACATGGGAAAATGACTTAAAATGTCATTAAGACACATGAAAGCGTTTTTTGATTGCCTTTCCAGCATGGTTGGGTCACTTTTAACATGGCTATGTAACACAAACATTTAAAATTTAAAATTACCATGCACAGGTGGGAGCATATTTACAAGCAATTTGCGCCACAGAGAAAAGTCTTACATTAAAATGGGAAAAATAACATCAGGGACAGTCAATTGCCTTATAAAGAAGCATACACCATTATGTCCTTGTCATAAATTTAAAAACAATTCCTTTACCTCAAAAACGATTTTCAATTCATAATTTCAAAACACTGCACATGAGAAAATTACTTAAAATGTCCTTAAGACACATAAAAGCGTTTTTTGATTGCCTTTCCTGCATGGTTGGGTCACTTTTAACATGGCTATGTAACACAAACATTCAAAATCTAAATTTTCCATGCACAGGTGGGAGCATATTTACAAGCAATTTGCGCCACATAATTCATAATTTTCTCCTTAAAGCACACTATTCTCTATCTAACTTAAAGAAATATTTTCTCACCTTAGCAAATACTTTGAGTTTGAAAACAGTCTCAGAAACACACCAATTTGTCTTCAGCAGAGCAAAAGGTATGCACTCCAGAGTCTGCAGCTATCAAAAGCACAGAAATGCTGTAATTCTTCACACATATTTCTCATGTCACCCAATCAAAACTCTTCCCTCACTTTTTTTCAAATGAAAACCCTTCCCCCCTCTGCCCTTTCTGTCTTTTCTGCATGGCAACCACCTCATTGGAAGACTTCTGGTGTTTGCAAGTTCACACAACTTTGTTGCAATTGAACTCTGAACTCTCAGTGCACCTGCATATCCAGTGCATTCTTTCATTTAATGATTTTTTATTGACCATTCAAAATACATCTTTCAAAGAACACATCCGTGCACCCTAACTTTCTGTTTTCAGCAAACAAAATCCACCAATCACTGTTACTACTTCATGAACACAGAAACTCCACAGTTTTTTTCATTTTAAACTCTCATTTTTTCAACTGCCATTTCATTGCCACACTTCATCTGACTGCAGGAGAACCTTCTCTCACCATGTTTTCTGTCTGGATTGTTGGACATAGTTATATTCACTGGGCTCAAAGGTACGTTGAAAACAGGAAATTACCTAACCTCAATTTACAAGATGTGGAAATTAAGTGGTTTGGCCACAGAGGATTAAAATGTCACCAATTGATACCATTGGTGAAAACCTTTATGCATTTGCCCAAACCTGACCTGTTAATTGTGCACTGTGGAGGTAATGACTTGGGCACTTTGACTGGTGTAGGTCTGGAAATGCTTTTAAAGGACACCTTTGAGCAATTAATGGCACTTTTTCCTCAGACTGCCTTGGTATATTCAAATATATGCCAAAGACAGAAATGGAGGTGGTCAAACCAATTTTGTCCACAAATTGAGAAGTCGAGGAAGCATGTAAACAAATCTGTTTCAGCTTACATGAGAGACCATGGAATGGGCTCCCTGTACAACAATAACTTGCGATACTACATGCAAGATATCTACAGAGGAGATGGAGTTCACTTCTCAGATGAGGGCAACAGAGTTTTCACTCTGAATTTAAGAATGTGCATTGGTACCTACTAATAAGTACCTAAATGTACCATAAAACCAAAAGCTCTTCTCAGAGCTACCCTACATCTAATCACTCACAATTATTATTTTACTCTAACATTTTCACTAATTTTCAACAAAGTACGCTCCCCGGGGCGCTACCCTGTACGCGAACCGGGAGCTAACCTCGCGAAATTTTTTAAAAAAATGTTTTTTTTTCGCACATATGGGCCTCCTCAGCCACCCTCACAAAACCTAGGGGGTCAAGATAAGTCTACCGTGCCCCCTTCTACCCATTCTGAACATTATTTGCCCTCCATCTTGTATCTAAAATCGACCGAAACACAAAATGGTGGACTCCCGGAACGCTTAAAGTTCGCGAACCGGGGCGCTCAACGGTTCGCGTACCGGGTCGCTCCCTGGGAAGCGCACCATCAAAAAAGGTGGGAAAGTAGTTCACAGAAAAGCCACTGGAGACAATTTCACCAAATATAGATTAGCTCATACTACATACCAATCCCTACCATTTTCACAAATTTGATTGGAATTCCATTTAGTCATTTAGCCTGTAGACCTCTCTAAATACCCTGAGGTAAATTACTTCACAAAACACATCTGAAGTGTTGGAATTGACAACCAATGAAAATGTTACTTTCATTTTCTATTTTTTTTACCTGACATTTCATTGGTTATATACCTGAATATATATAAAGGAAGAGAAGAAAACACAGCCATTTTGACTACTACTTCTTGCTGTACATTTCAATAGTATTTTCACTAATTCCTTCAACTTCTTTCTAAAGGTAAGTTTTTATTTTTAAAACTGAAGTATATTGTGCACTATAAGTTAATATGGTAAACTTTTTCTGATAGATATATACTATCCCTCTGTAGTAGTTATAGATTTAGAGAGACTTCTCTGTTATAGTTAAGGATGGAGTTAGGCTTCTCTTGTATAATTATGAATTTACTTACGTTAAATCACATACACATTTTTATATTCCTACTTCCACTCTGATACTAAAGATAAATTCACTGAAAAAAAATGCCTATCTAAAATTATTCCCAACATTGCCCTATCTCTACTAATATATATTTTTTTAATTCAAATTTCAGGCAAAATGGAAGGCGAAAACCAAGTTTCTTTTGAAATGGACCTGCAAGACAGCAGCCAAGAATTGATTGATACAATTGATCAAATTGACATTGAATTTTTCGATGAAACTTGGGACAATGAACTACTGCAATGTGTACAAGCAGTAGATAACCTCCTTGCAAATGAGGACATTTTACACCCTCAGAGACTACAATGTATATTCCATGATAATTATGAAATTTCTGACAATGAAATGTTAGAAAGTTTAATAAATTATGAAACACAATCACATTAAAAAAAAATGCTTAAAAAATAAAGAAAATAAAAAATAATCAACAAAAACAACAATCAATTAACATACAGCATTTGAAAAGTTTATCATTCATTTTTCATTGCAGTACGCTGCCCAGAACGCTTCCCGGTTCGCGGACCGGGCGCTCCCCACGCAAAAAAAAAAAAAAAATTTTTTTTGTTTTTTTTGCCCCGCGGGGCCCTTTTAAAACCTCCACATTAAACCTAGGGGGTCAGGGAGGATCTAGTATGCCCCCTTATGGTCATTTTCGCCTTTGTTTTGGCCTCCTCTTGTCTCTCAATCCTACCGAGAGACAAGATGGCGGCCGCTACGGACTGTTTGGAATGTTGACAGACACCGGAGAGCCAATCAGCTTAGCTACGCGAAGTTCCGGTACGCTTAAGGTCCGCGGACCGGAGCGCTGCCCAGAGCGCGCTTACAGATATATCTTTTTTTAAACGTTAATTTCTCAAAATCCACTGGAGCACATATATTGAGACCTAGAAAAGGCACATCGGGCTACCAGTCCCTACAATTTTGCCAAGTTTCGTGCAAATCCATTCAGCCGTTCGGGCTAAAAGTGAGGCCAACCGCCCTATGGAAAACTCAATGTTAAAAACACGTTTTGGGACCCCCCTTTTTTCTCGGCCCCCCCTGGACGAACCCCCCCCCAAATTTCCAGGGGCTGCTCAGAAACAAAATGTTCCATTTTCCAGAAAATTTCAGCCAATTCCGTCCAAAAACGCCAAAGTTATTAGACATAGAATTTTCAAAAATCCCATAGGGATAAAATCCTAACTATATATACCTACTGGCGACCGCCAGTAGGTAATATGTGTGTATATATATATATGTGTGTGTATATGTATATATATATATATATATATATGTATGTGTGTATATATATATGTGTGTATATATATATATATGTGTATATATATATGTGTATATATATGTGTGTGTATATATATATATATGTATATGTATATATATATGTGTGTGTATATAGATATATATGTGTGTATATATATATATGTGTATATATATATATGTGTGTATATATGTGTGTGTATATATGTATATATATATGTGTGTATATATATATATGTGTGTGTGTATATATATATATATATGTGTGTGTGTGTGTATATATATATATATATATATATATATATATATATTCTCAAACAAAGTGATCCTTCTGACCAAAGCCGAGTTAGGTTGAGACGTGTTGGTGGGGTGAAAATACGCTGAATTAAAGGCTTGAAATCTACCTGGTTGTGCCGCCTCTTTCGTTGTGCATATATATATATATATATATATATATATATATATATATATATATATATATATATATATATATATAGTCGCTCCAAGGTTGTCCACCTTTGAGTAGCACACAAGCAGCAGCTTGATTTATGTGTAGGTGAGGACGGGGATCCGCTTGTAGATGCCGCTCCGTAATGGATCTACCGACGCGTTTCGAAGCTCCATATGCTTCGCTTCAGGGGCTTTAACGGAAGTGGTGTGCACAACCCCGTCATCCTTGGGGGTCACGGAAGTGAAACAGCAGCCGTACACAGGATCGAGGACAGGCCCACTTGCGGGGTCCATACAGGACTTGATTATGTGCTTTCCGCACCACACTTCCCATAATATACAGTCTCATTTGAGCCTCCCATTGGTGGGTGTGTCATATGGAAAATGGAGAAGTGGGTTAGCGGTTGCGCACACCGCTTCCGTTAAAGCCCCTGAAGAGAAGCCTATGGAGCTTCGAAACGCGTCTGCCTGGGCACATCCATTACGGAGCGGCATCCACAAGCGGATCCCCGTCCTCACCTACACATAAATCAAGCTGCTGCTCGTGTGCTACTCAAAGGTGGACAACCTTGGAGCGACAATTTATATGCGGCCGTCCAGTCGCGGAGTATGCACCACCCCGTCATCCTTGGGGTTCACGGAAGTGAAACAGTAGCCGTACACAAGATCGAGGACGGGCCCACTTGCGGGGTCCATACAGGACTTGATTATGTGCTTTCCGCACTACACTTCCCATAATACACAGTCTCATTTGAGCCTCCAATTGGTGGGTGTGTCATATGGAAAATGGAGAAGTGGGTTAGCGGTTGCGCACACCGCTTCCGTTAAAGCCCCTGAAGAGAAGCATATGGAGCTTCGAAACGCGTCTGCCTGGGCACATCCATCACGGAGCGGTATCCACAAGCGGATCCCCGTCCTCTCCTACACATAAATCAAGCTGCTGCTAGTGTGCTACTCAAAGGTGGACCACCTTGGAGCGTATATATATATATATATATATATATATTCCCTAACTCTCTTCCACCAACCGCCGCTCCACTTTATCACGGGTGCCTCTTACTGCACGTTGGGGTGCGTTTTAATATTCCACAACACTTGATCCCAATCCTCGGATCATTTCTCAAAAAAGAGCACTCAAGCTGTATTGCGCAGTTTACATGCCATATTTATTCATAGCATTTTGCAGTTTTTCAAAAGGAGGGTTTAACAAACGCGTTTCGGCGTCTCCGCCTTCGTCAGTGTAAACCTGCTCGACATTTTGTAAGCATTAAATAAAGTTTCATTACGACATTCAGTCACATGGTAAAAAGAAATAAAAAACGGCACAACATATACAATTCAGTCATTGTGGCGGCCATCTTTGAGTGATCAACATAACACTAATGTGATATCTATATTGAAATTCATCAACAGTTCTTTTTTCATCTATATCATTTTTATAAAGAATTTAACTGTTATATGTAATCACAATTTGATTATTCAAAAAGATTTTTTTCTCTTTCCCCCCCCCCCCCATTTTGTTAGCTTATTGGCCTAGGTTTTTTGTGCCATTGGTTAACATTTTACCCATGGTTATATAGCCCTGAATGGGCGATGTCCATTGCTATTCTGAGGTACAATATAGCTTGATTAAAAATCAGACAACAGTAGGGAAGTTCAGCTGGAGGTAACCGGAATACATTACGAGATGATGACAGCAGTGGTATACGGACCTACCCTATGTGAGCCCACATCTCCTCTTCGTTGTTCAGGCCCCCTAGGGACTTAGTCTGGAGCATTATGATGAACCTAGATTCTAGGGTTCTGAGTTTTTTGACCCAGTCTCCCCCTCGTTCTGTTCTTATTAGCTGATCTAAGACAAAAAAGGTTAGTAAATTACTGTTGCTTTTGTGTAATGATTCAAAATGACGCGCAACAGGATAACTCTGGTCCCTTGTAGTGATCGCTCTCATATGCTCTAAGACTCTTAATTTTGTTTGTTTTGTGGTGCTCCCTATATATTTTTTCCCACATGGGGACATAAGACAATATACAGTGAACTCCGAATTGCAATTCAGCAATTTAGAGATCACTGCTCTGCCTGTTTTCCCAGGTATTTGGTAATCTTTGACTTTGTGTGAATTCTTGCATGCTTTGCATTTCATGCAAGGATAAAATCCTGTCACTGATGGTTTTTTCTTTCGTTTGCAGTCATAATGGCTATTGACTAGATGATCCTTGAGGGAGTTTCCTTTCCTGTATGTCACCAGTGGGTAATCGGACAATGCTTTCCCAACAACATTGTCCGATTTGAGAATGTTCCAGTTTTTCTTAAGAACTTGAAACCTCTCTGAAGATTTCTCTGAGAAGTTGGTAATTAATCTCAGTTTTGAATCTACACTCTTTGGTTTGTCAATTAATAACTCATTTCTTTTTGTTGCATTACTTCTAGCTTCAGCTTGATCCAAAACCCCATCACAGTATCCCCTTTGTTTAAATCTTTCTCTCGACTCATTCCTGGATCTTTCATATTCCAAATCAGTCGAGCAGTTCCTCTTTATTCGTAGGAACTCCCCAAATGGGATATTGTTTATCACACTTCTTGGATGGCAACTCCCCGCATGCAGGATGGTATTTCCTGCCGTGGGTTTTCGATAAAGGGCTGTTTGGATTGTACTGTCTTCCACATAGACCCCTAGATCCAGATAGACTTCTTTTTTACTGATGGTACTCATGAAGCTAAGGTTCAATTGGTTTACATTAAGACCTCTGATGTACTCTTCAGCCTCACTTTGTGGACCCCGCCACAGGATGAACAAGTCATCTATGAAGCGTGTCCACAACGTAATTCTATTGAGCCATTTCTCATTGGTTCCCGCCCAGGCCACGCGCTTCTCCCACCAGCCTACGAATAGATTCGCGTAGTTGGGGGCGAAGCACGTGCCCATCGCGGTAACCTGGAGCTGTAGGTAAAGTTGGCCTGCAAACAAAAAGATATTATGTTGCAAACAAAATCTCGTCAATTCAACCAACATATGATTGTGGGTCCTGTATTTTAAAGCTCTTTTTTCCCAAAAGAATGTCATAGCTTTAAGTCCATCCTCGTGTTTTATCGAGGTATATAAGCTTGAAATGTCCAATGTTATCAGGATCATGTCGTCATCCCATTTTACTCCTTGAATAATTCGTAAGAAGTCTTTAGTGTCTCTTAAGTAGGAACCCAGATCTTTTACTAGTGGTGAGATAAAATTGTCAATGTAGATGGAAGTGTTCTCTAGCAAACTGTTCTGTGCCGACACAATTGGCCATCCTGGAGGCCAGATTTTACTTTTGTGTACTTTGGGTAGGTGATAGAACGATGCTTGTTGGGGATGGTCGCATTTCAGATTTTGCCAATCAGTATGGTCCAAAATGCCCTCATCTCTCCATTTCGTGATGAGGATATTGAAACTCATAATGCTTTCCATGTATGTCTCTCTTGATGACAACATAGTGATCCTTTCTCCCCAATTGTGTGAGTGCCTCATTCTCATACTGTTGTCGATTCAAAATCACCACGTTTCCCCCTTTATCACTCGGCTTGATTATTATATTCTCATCTTCCTTGAGGTTTTTGATTATGTCCCATTCATCCTTTTTTAGATTCCTTTTTCCACCATTACATTTCTTTTTTTGTAGGTTTTCATTTCCTCAATCATCACCTCTTGGAAGGTATCAATAGCATTGTGTGGGGTTCTTGGAATAAAAGACTTTATAGTCATTTGGCTTTTGCAACTTTGCTGTCGAATTCCTGTGTCTTCCAACATTTGTGTCGGATGTTCTTCCCAATCATTTGTGGTATTTAGTTCATCGGCCATGGTGTTGGCTGTAATGATGGCACCCAGATCCATCCCTGTCATAGAGTCAAACAAGTTTCCCTCCTCGGGTAATTCTAAGGCACTTTTTTTCGGATGTAGGGTGTGAATTTTCAACAATTTAACCTTTCTTATAAATTTATACAGATCGATACGTGTCTGTGTGTAATTGAAGGCTGGTGTTGGACAGAAAGTTAATCCCAATTGTAGTATTCGACGTTCCTTGTCAGGTAGCTCCCTGTCTGACAAATTTACTATCGTTTTGTGGATCTCATTTAGTGACCCCCGACTCCCCCGTTTGCTCCTGGTCACCATTGGGGTTGAACGTCCTATTCCGGCTTTTCCTACCCCTCCTTGTTTTCCTCTTGCCACTTCTGGAGGGTGTGTTCTTGCAGCCGGTCTTTGTCTCAATCCTCGCATCAGTTCGTACTCCTGAAAAAACGAAGATGTGGGGGAGGATGTAGATGGTTCTGCACTTGCGCCGTTGTCATGTAGTTCCTGCCATATATTTCTTGTACCGCCGTTCTTGTTCCCACGGATTTATTCGTTTTCCGACACTTCAGATTCTGAGGTGCTTAGCTGCACTTCACTTGGCGACTTTCCCAACAGTAGATTTTTTCGTGGTGCATCCTACTTTCTTGCAAAAGTTAGGATTCGCCCATTCGCATAATCCTTTTTGTCTGCTTCCTTAATTTAATTACATTTTCGTAATTAATTAGACGCTGTTTCATTGCTTGACGTAGTTCAGCTTTCTTCGTGTCTTTCTCACCACTGATTTTTATTTAAATTTCTTTAATCTCCTCTTGGAACTTAGCTCTATCATTCCATGCATGTTTCACCAATATTTTTAACATTCCTTCAGTTACCCCATTCATGTACTCCGACCATTCCTGTAACAGTTCTCTATTTGGGGTTTCATAGGACGGTACTACAAAGATTCTCAGTCCCCTCGGGACGCGTCCGACTTCAAGATATTTTGCAAACTGGTGGCTTCCCACCACTTACGAATTTCTTTTTCGTAAGTCTTTTCTAGCGTTGAGAAAAGACTCACTAATGTACTCGAAATTGTCTTTTTTTCCAATGCGGTTTGTTTATTTTTAGCTCCTGTTTTCACTATAAACAAACTCCCAGCAGCTTCTTCCCGTTCTGTGTCTGAAAACATTTCTTACTGCAACGCACAATTTTCAGAACGTAGGCTGTTAATATTGCTTTAGCTCTACGTGATATGCCGGTGATTAATGGATTGCAGCGTCATCCATTCACCCGTTCGCCGTCTTCTGATTCCCCGGACTGCTCCAAGGTCTTGGTCGTCGTCTCTCGGTGAGTGAACGGCTGTTTGTTTCTTTCACCAATGCGCGCTGTGCTTGAGTGCTCTTTTTTGAGAAATGATCCGAGGATTGGGAACAAGTGTTGTGGAATATATATATATTATAGAAAGTTTTAAAAAATAGAGGCCCAAAGGGAGAATTCACTTTAGTAACATATTTATGTCATTATAATAGTCCACATTCCAGCCAATCAGGCTGCAGCACCCTCTAGAACCTTCTCCTCAGAAGCTCAAGCCCTCGGATTTTCTACCGCACGTTGTCTAAAGGGAGTCTTTCTGCTCAGTTTTCTTCAACTTCAGACCTTTCAACTTCTACAAAATGTCTTCTACTAAAAATCTTTATTCAGGCCCTGTTCATCATGTGGGAAACTACGCCTGTTCCATGAGGACCCTCACAATAAGTGCATTTATTGCCTGTACGCGGAACATGAGATGAGGAACTGCAAGTTGTGCCAGACATTTTCTTTTAAGACTCTGAAAGATAGAGAGGTACGTCTCCTTCTGTGGCTACAGAAGTTGAAGACTTCGGATAATCCTATGTCTGATGTGGAGAGTGTGTCTTCCTACCATTCTAAGACCTCTCTTAAGCGTGGGTCAGAGACTGAGATGCCTTCTCCTTTCCTAAAAAGGAAGTTGTTTGTGGACGCTCCAAAGTCTGTCTCCACACGGGATCTGCCGGCCTCTACGCCTACGGTACCTGGTTCTCTGGCATCGCTGTCCCAAGCTGTGCCCTCGTCATCTAAAACCAGCGCCAGCTCGTCGACGACGACGAGATCCGTTGACGCTGTGCCTACGATGACGACGACATGTTCTATGTCGACGACGACGTCTGCCTCGTCGACGACGCTCCAAGAGGTTAGACCCATCACTTCCGTTGTGAAAATCTCGTCGATGGCGAAGAAGTCTGTCTCGTCGACGGCCTTGACTAAGAAGCACTCTTCGACGAAGGCTTTGTTGACGCGTCGCTCATCGACGGTACCACCTTCGTCGACGGTTGCCTCGTCGACGTTAAGTTCTACGTCGACGGCTATCTCCTCGTCGACGACACCGTCGACCGCGAAGAAAACCTCGTCGACAACGGCCGCATCGATAGGGAAAACCCTGGCTCCGTCGACTACTTCCGTTTCCTCGTCGACGCCTGGTCCTGCTTTGTCGAATCCCTCTACGGATGTTTCGACCACGAGCTCGTCGACGGGTCACTATTCTCTAGCGACTGCAACTACCTTTACAGTGGTCACTGCTTTCATCGTCAAATGTCCCGCTCCGCTGGATTTGAGTCCTCTTCAAGGTGATTCTCGTCCCCCAGCTCAATTATTTGCGTCTGCAGAGGAGGACTCTTTAGATGGTTCCTATGTTGATGACACTTTTCGGCCTGCATCAAGTCCTTCGGAACTCAATATAAAGTATCAGGACTATGAGGATGACGACATTGATGACAGGGGTTCACTCTTCCCCGTTCACGAAGACCAGTTGGATGTTGACCATGAGGTTACTGTGGTACAAATACCAGTGTCTTTGATATCGAACCTTCAACACATGTTGGATGACTATAATCGCAGATTCCTACCTTCTGCGCAAAATTCTCCCGCTCCACAGTCTCCAGCACAAGCGCCGGTACCTGTTACTCAGCCAAGATCCAGATCTTGATACTGATAATGATGATGATGTCCGCCAGGATACGGACCAGGACGACGACGCAGTCCTTACAGATTGGGATAACTATCGGGCCCAGACACTGTCTCCTCCTCCTCCTGGGGAAATAATTATGAACCTAGAAAAGCCGCAGCAAAGATAACCCAGCCTTTCCCATGTACCCTGTCCGCGTGTGACCGATGCAATGCAGGGGTGCTTGTTAGAACTATGTGACCGCCCGTATCTGCACCCCCCAGAACCAAATGGTTCCTCTAATTACACTATCTTTGCCCGGCAATCACTTGCCTTCCCCATAGCTGTGCGAAGACCCCTTGACAGCGCCTCTCCTAATTTTTGTAGGCAAAGAGGCTCTAGGTATCCTCTGAGGGACACAATATCACCCCAGGGCGCTCATCCGGTACACCTCGGCAGTTTAGAACTGTCATCACGTCAGTGTGAGGAAGAAGCGAACCTGTCTCGTTAACGTCTCTCACAGAAAGGGAAGACTCTTGCCCCATGGCCAGGTCAATAACAGCACAAGAATACTCTTCCACTGCCCCTTGCACCCCCATGCAACCAACGGTATGCGCTCTCTTAAGGTACTTTGACGAAAGCTAACCTCTTCCTGGGCAAAACAATTCTCCCAGCAAGTTCCAAACCCCATAACACAATACAAGCGCTCCCCAGGCAGCCATGGTTTATTGTTGCATCTCGTTTTCACTTTAAGGTGAAAGCGAGATTCAAAAATAAACACGTCGCGGAGCTTGTCTTCATGGGGCCATGTGTTTGACACACATGACCCCATAAAGATAAGAAACCTTTGCGATGAACGTAAATCAAACGAGCCCATCCAAGTGAGCTGTCAAAGAGAGAAAAGTCTACGTCGGGAAAAGCTCTTTCCCAATGGCTGGCCAATGGGAAAGAGGAGAGGGGCCTAAAGCCCGATACTGAAAGCCCTCTAAATCATTAAATCTCGCCATTATGTGAAGCCCACGCCAGCCGAGACCTAAAAAGAATTTATAACAAAGCCTGTATTCAAAGAAGTGCAAGGGGTAAGGTAGCAACAGAGGAACAGATGAACAGTAATCCAAGCAATAGTTATATCTCAGCTGGATTACTGTAACATCTTGTATCTGTGAGTCTCTCAGTCTCTGCACATGAGACGCCAACGTATCTAGAACTTTGCAGCCTGACTTTTTTAAAATCTTCCTAAGCGGGCTTCCATGGGCTTCTCGCTCTGCAAATTCCACTGGCTTCTGGTGAAGAAATGCCTAGCCTTTAAAGCTATATGTTACTATCACTGAATTTTTAAGAAGTCTGGTGTGGTTTATTTGCACTCACTTATTAGATCCTACTCTCCCTTGAGATGTCTTGGGTCTTCTGAAGCTTTGGTAACTCAGGTTCCCAGAGTGGGGAAAGTTTGCACTGGTGAGAGCTCCTTTAGCTTCTTTGCATCCACGCTATGCAACTCTTCTGTTTCAGCTGAGGTCATCAAAGTCAGAACTTCGGTTCCCTAAAAGCTTAAAAAGTGACTCTTTGAACAGACTACTTCCTAATTAGGCTTTTGCATTTTCTTCTACATTAGTGCTGGGACACTCCTGTTAGAGTTGCTATGCGCTTTATACACCTCTCATTCGTTCATGAAGGGGAAACAGGGGCTTGGTATTTGAGATGATGGGGATAAGTAGCGCGAGAGGGAGAGCAAGAAAACACATGCACCATCATGGAGTACTTAATGAAAAAGGAATAAGGTTTTTCCTAAATCTGAGTAGTAGAAGCATACAAGGCAGCCAATTAAAAGGATGGTAAAGAGGGAGTGCTCCAAGGGAGGAATGGGACAAATGCAAGAAGACTAAGACAAGACATTGAATAAGAGCAAGCAAATGGGTGACAAAGGTAACCAATGGTGAGCAGTGTGTGGGCTGTAAGCCCACTATGTATCTTTGGTAGGCTCCACAAGAGTTCCTTAAACCCTTCGCAAAGCTTACATTTCACCAAAGTTTCTTTTTCAAAGTTGACATTCTCACATTGAGAAAGAAGTGCATGATGTGGGGTACAAATTGTCTCATTGAAGTTGTGGGTAAAGCTGTCAATGCCAGCTATTAAAGCCAAGTTTTTACAAAACAGAATAACACCTTCAACAGTTCACGTGCGTGGGGCACAAGCCTGTACCCAGCCACAACAACACACGAACAAAACATACATAAAGGGCTTGAAAGGCAAAATCAACATACTCTGAAAGTTTCAAGTTTAGACAGAGAATTTCATATAGGTACCATTACGCAATTTTTTAAACCAAGGTATTTTACAAGTATATGGTACACACTAGGTCGACGACGTTTCGGACCCCTTGCTAAATGATGGGGTCCATCATCAGGACAAAACAATGGTTGCCTTTTTAGTTAAAAAGCCTCTTTTGCCTAAAGAGAAGAAAGAGGGACATGGAAATATATTAAGTTCTCAAACACATGATCATAGTGACATTCTACAGTGATAATCAGGCAGATATGCCAGTATCCCAGTATCCCAGAGACAAGGAGTGACAATGATCTTAGTGTCAACCGACTTGTGGCTACGTGGGGAGGCACATTCCATTGGTGCAAAGGAAGTGAATGACACTCAGAGTGGCAACCTTCACCTAGTACACGGCGCAGTGATACCAAGAATTAATAATATGTCAAGGGAGAGGCGTCACTCCATTTATAGAACATATCAACAATAAAGTAAAATAAAAACGACGCAGTGATGTGAAATGAGTTATAGGGCGGAGTCAGTGCGGTACAGTTGTAGCTGAATAGAGGTAGAGGAAAAAGGCTCACCAGTGAGGTAAGAGAGCTGGAGCTCAATCGGACGTGAGATTACTTCAGGAATAATTAGCAATCCGCTATACCCGGATTATCTAAATGAGGGAAGGAAATGGCATTTAGGACTGGGACCAACCACTTAATAGAGGGAATTGCCCGTAATGTATAAATGTCTTACCAATGATACAGTGTATATATTGGATAATTCGAGGGTCCAGACCAATCGAATTCACGGAAGACAGGAAGTTTATGCGCGGTATCAATTAGGAGACATTAATAGCTTGGTGGGTTCATCTAGGGAAAGGGATAGAAATAACCACACATGGGGTCGGGTGCGGCCCTTAATAGATTACGCTGTAAAGGGATTCTTTATACAGCGGCTTACCAGTGGGTCAAGGACGCTAGATCGGGGGTCCAGAGGCAGGCGAAGACTGATATCGTCCGTCCATATATACCTATATATACAAATTACATTGTGATATATGCAAGTCCAATCCAAGATAGACTATGCAGAGTGGCAGGCTGGGCAGATACTTGTGATGCGAGCAGGGCTTACCGTGTACACCGGACGATGCCGGAAGCGCCGCGTCGCGCTGGAATCCTGGAACCAGGGGGGGGGCCTGCCGGTAAAGGGAAGGATTAGAGATCAGGGGATTACAATGGGACCGGGTGTAGCGCGGGACTGTCTGGACGTCTGGCTCGTCTTGTGCTTACCGGGTTAGTCGGCAACTGGATTTCCTGGTTGGGCGGGTCCCGTGAGCACAGTAGTTTTATTATGCTCGCCCATTGGCTGACTAGTGGGCATGAAAATAAAGAAGGGACCAGGACTAGGCGGCCATCTTAGGGAAGGAGAGTGAAAGCCACAGTGTGCAGAGTGAAAATTACAGCAAGGTGATCTCTGTGAGTGACAGTAAATTATGTGACAATAATTTATGTGACAATTATAGCAACACTAAAATTCAAATACATTATTTACACGTAACATTCTCTGCGGAGGCCCAGAAATTTTATATCCACTTTTCACTTTTCAACTAGAAACCATGATCAAATTAATGTGGTCCAATCCTCTTGCTGGTTAAGACCAGAGTTCAGGCTGTCTGTCCTTATGATCCATTTTAACTCCTCTTTATTGAGCAGGAGATTCAGGTCACCTCCTCTTGGTGGTATTGTCACTTGATTTATAACCGTCCAGCGGATATCATTTTCTGTGTGGTCCTTGGAGGTGAAATGTTCAACCAAAGGGGCGTTGGGTGTCTTGCAACGTATTCTGCTCCGGTGTTGGGAAATCCGCAACTTAACTTTCTGCTTGGTTTGTCCAACATAAATCAGATCACATGGACATAAAATTGCATATATAACATTAGAGCTGTTGCAATTTGTGAATGTCTTCAATACATTCCTGGTTTCCTTATACACAAATTCTTTACTCTCAACAGTAAAATCGCATACCACACATGTTCCACATTTCGCATGGCCTCTCAGTGGTGTCATGGACCAGTGATCATTAATCGTTCTTTTAGGTGGGGTGGGGGAAGGTAAGGCCGCCCTCACTAAATGATCTTTGATATTCTTGCTTTTTCTGAAAGCAAACAATGGGCGTTCCCAGTTCAGTTGGCCCGAGTTTAGAATGTGCCAATTTTTCTTAATGGATTTCGTGACTTTATTGGAGACGCTGGAAAAAGTCGTGACACACACCAATTTGTCTGTGGTGGGTTTGGGTTTGTTGACCAAGAGGCACTCGCGTGGGCAATACCAAGCACGCTTCATCGAGGTTTTTATGAGGCGACGCGGGTAGCCTCTTTGTCTCAGCTTGGTTGCCAGGAGACTAGCTTCATGGAAATAGTCTTCTTTGTGGAAATTGTTCCTTCTCAACCGGAGGAACTGTGAGTAGGGCAAACTATCTTTTAGGGCCCTAGGGTGGCAGCTATTGTAGCTTAAGAGCGTGTTTTTTTCGGTAGGTTTGTGGTATAGAGAAGTGTATAGTAGACCATTTTCATGCTGGATGTTTAAGTCCAAAAAAGGAATAGACGTTTTGCTGTGAGTAAGTGTAAATGTGAGTCCACTGCAGTTATTGTTAAGCCAATGTAGTAGGGCTGGGAAGGCATCGATGTCATTACCCCATACCATGAAGACATCATCTATATAACGTCTCCATGTAAGGATGCCTTGGTAGAATGGGTTGCTATCCACTAAAATCGTGTTGCATTCCAACCAGTCCATATAAAGAATGGCCAAGGTTGGAGCAAAAATAGCTCCCATGGAGGTTCCACGGATCTGCTGGAAATACTGGTTATCATACGTGAAGAAATTTTGCGTGAGACAAATTTCCAGGAGCTGAATTATGAAGAGTGTAGGTACTCTGTGAGGACGGATTCTCTGGTTAAGGATGGTCTCCATTACCAATAATGATTCTCTCTGGGGGATGTTTGTATACAATGATTCAACATCGAGAGTACACAGGGTCTCATTATGCTGGTTAAATGGGTAATTCTCAACAAGGTTGATCATGTGAGTGCTGTCTTTTATATAGCATCTAGTAGTAGGGACAAAGTCCTTAAGGAAGAAATTCACATAGTGGCCCAAGGGTTCCAAAACCGAACCACAACCCGATACAATCGGGCGGCCTGGGGGCTGGTCAAGGCTCTTATGTACTTTAGGTAAAGTATAAATTACCGGTGTTCTTGGATTGGGGGTGTTAAGGAAATCATACTCATGTTTACTCAGGTATCCATTATCAAGGGCTTCAGAGGTAATGACTCTGATTTGAGCTTGAATATCTTTGGTAGGGTTTGTGGGGAGTCTACAGTAGTGGTCCGTATTAGATACTTGCCGCAATAACTCACTTTTGTAGTTGTCAATGTCTTGCAATACAATCCCTCCACCCTTATCAGCTGGCTTGATGATTAAGCTGGGATTATTCTTGAGTGTTGAGATGGCAGATTTCTCATCCACAGAGATGTTATATGGTACAAAGATGTGGGATTTTGCCAATTCTGTGGTTTCTTTAAGACCACCGTCCAGATTTTCCCCAGTGGCGGGTATGATCCCCAAGGAAATCTTAACATTTGAGAAGGTGGTTCTTAAAGAAACCACAGAATTGGCAAAATCCCACATCTTTGTACCATATAACATCTCTGTGGATGAGAAATCTGCCATCTCAACACTCAAGAATAATCCCAGCTTAATCATCAAGCCAGCTGATAAGGGTGGAGGGATTGTATTGCAAGACATTGACAACTACAAAAGTGAGTTATTGCGGCAAGTATCTAATACGGACCACTACTGTAGACTCCCCACAAACCCTACCAAAGATATTCAAGCTCAAATCAGAGTCATTACCTCTGAAGCCCTTGATAATGGATACCTGAGTAAACATGAGTATGATTTCCTTAACACCCCCAATCCAAGAACACCGGTAATTTATACTTTACCTAAAGTACATAAGAGCCTTGACCAGCCCCCAGGCCGCCCGATTGTATCGGGTTGTGGTTCGGTTTTGGAACCCTTGGGCCACTATGTGAATTTCTTCCTTAAGGACTTTGTCCCTACTACTAGATGCTATATAAAAGACAGCACTCACATGATCAACCTTGTTGAGAATTACCCATTTAACCAGCATAATGAGACCCTGTGTACTCTCGATGTTGAATCATTGTATACAAACATCCCCCAGAGAGAATCATTATTGGTAATGGAGACCATCCTTAACCAGAGAATCCGTCCTCACAGAGTACCTACACTCTCCATAATTCAGCTCCTGGAAATTTGTCTCACGCAAAATTTCTTCACGTATGATAACCAGTATTTCCAGCAGATCCGTGGAACCTCCATGGGAGCTATTTTTGCTCCAACCTTGGCCATTCTTTATATGGACTGGTTGGAATGCAACACAATTTTAGTGGATAGCAACCCATTCTACCAAGGCATCCTTACATGGAGACGTTATATAGATGATGTCTTCATGGTATGGGGTAATGACATCGATGCCTTCCCAGCCCTACTACATTGGCTTAACAATAACTGCAGTGGACTCACATTTACACTTACTCACAGCAAAACGTCTATTCCTTTTTTGGACTTAAACATCCAGCATGAAAATGGTCTACTATACACTTCTCTATACCACAAACCTACCGAAAAAAACACGCTCTTAAGCTACAATAGCTGCCACCCTAGGGCCCTAAAAGATAGTTTGCCCTACTCACAGTTCCTCCGGTTGAGAAGGAACAATTTCCACAAAGAAGACTATTTCCATGAAGCTAGTCTCCTGGCAACCAAGCTGAGACAAAGAGGCTACCCGCGTCGCCTCATAAAAACCTCGATGAAGCGTGCTTGGTATTGCCCACGCGAGTGCCTCTTGGTCAACAAACCCAAACCCACCACAGACAAATTGGTGTGTGTCACGACTTTTTCCAGCGTCTCCAATAAAGTCACGAAATCCATTAAGAAAAATTGGCACATTCTAAACTCGGGCCAACTGAACTGGGAACGCCCATTGTTTGCTTTCAGAAAAAGCAAGAATATCAAAGATCATTTAGTGAGGGCGGCCTTACCTTCCCCCACCCCACCTAAAAGAACGATTAATGATCACTGGTCCATGACACCACTGAGAGGCCATGCGAAATGTGGAACATGTGTGGTATGCGATTTTACTGTTGAGAGTAAAGAATTTGTGTATAAGGAAACCAGGAATGTATTGAAGACATTCACAAATTGCAACAGCTCTAATGTTATATATGCAATTTTATGTCCATGTGATCTGATTTATGTTGGACAAACCAAGCAGAAAGTTAAGTTGCGGATTTCCCAACACCGGAGCAGAATACGTTGCAAGACACCCAACGCCCCTTTGGTTGAACATTTCACCTCCAAGGACCACACAGAAAATGATATCCGCTGGACGGTTATAAATCAAGTGACAATACCACCAAGAGGAGGTGACCTGAATCTCCTGCTCAATAAAGAGGAGTTAAAATGGATCATAAGGACAGACAGCCTGAACTCTGGTCTTAACCAGCAAGAGGATTGGACCACATTAATTTGATCATGGTTTCTAGTTGAAAAGTGAAAAGTGGATATAAAATTTCTGGGCCTCCGCAGAGAATGTTACGTGTAAATAATGTATTTGAATTTTAGTGTTGCTATAATTGTCACATAAATTATTGTCACATAATTTACTGTCACTCACAGAGATCACCTTGCTGTAATTTTCACTCTGCACACTGTGGCTTTCACTCTCCTTCCCTAAGATGGCCGCCTAGTCCTGGTCCCTTCTTTATTTTCATGCCCACTAGTCAGCCAATGGGCGAGCATAATAAAACTACTGTGCTCACGGGACCCGCCCAACCAGGAAATCCAGTTGCCGACTAACCCGGTAAGCACAAGACGAGCCAGACGTCCAGACAGTCCCGCGCTACACCCGGTCCCATTGTAATCCCCTGATCTCTAATCCTTCCCTTTACCGGCAGGCCCCCCCCCTGGTTCCAGGATTCCAGCGCGACGCGGCGCTTCCGGCATCGTCCGGTGTACACGGTAAGCCCTGCTCGCATCACAAGTATCTGCCCAGCCTGCCACTCTGCATAGTCTATCTTGGATTGGACTTGCATATATCACAATGTAATTTGTATATATAGGTATATATGGACGGACGATATCAGTCTTCGCCTGCCTCTGGACCCCCGATCTAGCGTCCTTGACCCACTGGTAAGCCGCTGTATAAAGAATCCCTTTACAGCGTAATCTATTAAGGGCCGCACCCGACCCCATGTGTGGTTATTTCTATCCCTTTCCCTAGATGAACCCACCAAGCTATTAATGTCTCCTAATTGATACCGCGCATAAACTTCCTGTCTTCCGTGAATTCGATTGGTCTGGACCCTCGAATTATCCAATATATACACTGTATCATTGGTAAGACATTTATACATTACGGGCAATTCCCTCTATTAAGTGGTTGGTCCCAGTCCTAAATGCCATTTCCTTCCCTCATTTAGATAATCCGGGTATAGCGGATTGCTAATTATTCCTGAAGTAATCTCACGTCCGATTGAGCTCCAGCTCTCTTACCTCACTGGTGAGCCTTTTTCCTCTACCTCTATTCAGCTACAACTGTACCGCACTGACTCCGCCCTATAACTCATTTCACATCACTGCGTCGTTTTTATTTTACTTTATTGTTGATATGTTCTATAAATGGAGTGACGCCTCTCCCTTGACATATTATTAATTCTTGGTATCACTGCGCCGTGTACTAGGTGAAGGTTGCCACTCTGAGTGTCATTCACTTCCTTTGCACCAATGGAATGTGCCTCCCCACGTAGCCACAAGTCGGTTGACACTAAGATCATTGTCACTCCTTGTCTCTGGGATACTGGGATACTGGCATATCTGCCTGATTATCACTGTAGAATGTCACTATGATCATGTGTTTGAGAACTTAATATATTTCCATGTCCCTCTTTCTTCTCTTTAGGCAAAAGAGGCTTTTTAACTAAAAAGGCAACCATTGTTTTGTCCTGATGATGGACCCCATCATTTAGCAAGGGGTCCGAAACGTCGTCGACCTAGTGTGTACCATATACTTGTAAAATACCTTGGTTTAAAAAATTGCGTAATGGTACCTATATGAAATTCTCTGTCTAAACTTGAAACTTTCAGAGTATGTTGATTTTGCCTTTCAAGCCCTTTATGTATGTTTTGTTCGTGTGTTGTTGTGGCTGGGTACAGGCTTGTGCCCCACGCACGTGAACTGTTGAAGGTGTTATTCTGTTTTGTAAAAACTTGATTTAAATATAAATTTTGAGGACCTCTGCCCGGCTGGGCATGTCTTCTATAATATAGAACTGATTGAGTCTATATTTATTTTTACTTAATTGTCTCGTTGCCAGGGACCATTGTTGTTTCCATATAACTAAGCTCCCCGAGGTCCCTCGCTGATACTAATTGGGGTCCCCTTGTTGTTTAAAAATAGCTATTAAAGGCCAGACTTGTATAATCTTAAATTGTTTCCAGGGCCGCCTAGAAATGAAAATAATTCCTGACACAATGTTCAAACCAGCCCCACGATGTAGGAGCCCCTGACTTCGAATGTGGAGGTATAGTTGAGTAGTAGTGGCCCATTTATCTGTAAGGTGACCCTTGAAAGCTGTGCCTGTCGGGAAACTGTCGCAGTGGCAGAATGGTTAATCTGCCAGATTATGTCTCCTATTCAATGATTGCTGCCTGGTCCTCAAGTGAAAGTATCCCAATTTCGGTGAACCTAAAAAGTGATCTTTAATTGGTGGGAAGAGGAAAGGACCTCAGTGTACGGTGACTGGTTATTTCAGGCAAATGTCTATAAAAGGGAGTAACATGGCAAAATAGGAAACCTCTTCATGCTCGCACCATACATAGTAAATGCGCTACATTATGAGGGTTTCGTAATAGAAGCAAATTTAGACCAACTGTAAACTGTATCCATAACCAGACTAGACCTGTGTATGGAAGAACTAACAAATGACTTCATGAAAGCAGGTAAACCGCTAGTTGGATGCTTATGTCATCCAACCTGCTATTTATATTGGTATTGAATCACAAAATAAATAAGACTTTAATACAACTTATTGCCAAGGCCAAACGTAAGACGAGGCAAGTGTTTCACTGCATATACTGAGTGCTGTGGGGGAATGCCCTTTATGTTGCAAGAACTTTTTGTGTAGCACTAACATAAATAAGAAGGGTATATTATCCTGGTCAAAAAAGAAAGGTGTAGGTAAAGGGGCAAGTCTCGGATGTATCGAGAGAAAAGAGGCATTTGTCAATGTAGTATTTAGGGAGAAAGGCTCTTTTATAGAGATCAAATTCCAGTTTTTGATGGACCAAAGCATGTTTTTTTTTATAGTCTTCCAACTTGTTCATGCCTTTTTTGTTTAGAAAGTATTGTCATATTTTTCGTTAAACAAATGGAATGCAATTGTATTGCGTTGTTGTCATATTACATTCAGAAATGCACAATAAATTAAAGGAGTGTATTATGATGTGCATTTTGTAAACAAATGGCATACGAGTACTTTAGTCTCTGAAGGCACTGTACTGCGGATATCCCTTTGCCTCAATAGAAAAGCTATGTGGACACACTCCTTGTATAGCAGATGCACATCATGGCAGCCACTATTTAAAAATGACAATTCATTTAGTATCACCCTAACACTCAGTTCTCATTTAATCTACCTTGGAAACGGAAAGGTGATATTAAAAGTATGGGGTAAGGAGGATTGAACATGTGCACCAGAGGTAAAGCAAAGCAGTGGAGAGTTGCACAGTCTGAGCGGTACATTTATTATTATTTTTTTTTAACCAAGTTCATTTACTTTTTGCTACAATAGCCAGGTTTCTGTATTTATTTTTGTGACCATTTTTTATGTTATCCTTCCTCTGACAAACTCGAATAAGCCAAAACACCTGACGAAGTTGTGCAGCTTATGGGCCAAGATACATTTTATTGGCCTCTCTACCTAGTCCCTAGTAGCTATGGAAAAATCACCCTTTTTTATAGCTATAATTCCCTAAAACACCAGTAACCTCATTTTTTTGTATTGCCCTGTATGGTGTATAATGTATTTTAGGGGGGTGCGGGGGTGTTATCATTTGTTCGAGGCATGTGGGCTGCTGAATTCATATCTATAGCATAGATCGCCGCCTAGTGTTGGGTCCGGATGATTGCACCTTGTTGTCCTGGAAGAGTCTTCGAAGTATCACGAGATAGGTGGCTCCTCCCCTGGACTACAGTGCGCATGGGCATCGACTCCATCCTTAGATTGTTTTTTTCCGCCATTGGGTTCGGATGTGGTTTCGTTAACTCCGGTTCGGAATCGACAAAAACTTAGTTTTTCAAGGCCAAAAGGCCTTCTTTGACCCGTCGGTATTGTTCGCGTTCGGTGCCTCCCTTCCATCCAACTTTCCAGTCGGATTTCCCGTGAGTCGTGAGACTTCGAGGATCGAGGCCCAGTCGACGCAGCAAGACTTCGACGGCATGGAATGAAGTCCGTTCAAACACTGTCCCGTGTGTGGATCCAAATACCCACACATCGACGTCCACCCGGTCTGCAACAAATGCCTGTCGCCGGACCACGACGAGGCCAACTGCATGGCCTGTTCCAGGTTTAGGTCGAAGAAAACCAAGCTTTGTCGCGCGGCGCGCCTAGAGGCCCGGCGATCGGCTCCGGCACCGGTGGACATCTTAGTCAATGAAGAAGCGGACGAGCAACAGGTCCATCTTCAAGTTTCGCCTCCTTCGGTGGTCGTCGAGTCCGACTACGAAGCGGACGCAGAGGGCCAAGACGTGGAGGAAATCGTCGAGGAGGTAGGAGACGACGATGAGGCCTACGGGGCCATGGAAGATAGCTCGGAGGAGGAAGAGCTATACCCCGTTCGTACTTTTACTAAGGCTCGGGTCGAAGGATCGCCACATGGCCTTACCCTAGACCCTACACCAATATCCACGGCCCCGCCTTCCGGCCCGGCCACGGACACTTCGGCGGAGCCGCCATTACCTAAATCGAAACCGAACCTGTCGGTATCGACAACAACTAAGATGGCCGTCGCACCATCGAAACCGAAAACGACTGCTCCCCCATCGACGCCGTCGTCTTCGGTGGCCTCGAAGCCTAAGAAAAGTGTCGCACCCTTCGCGGTGGCAAAGGTGGTCGAGGACCCCGGCTCGCGAAGAGCCGCTGAATCGGTGCCGAGCGCTACAGCTGACCCGAAGCCGAAGAAAACGAGTGAGGCCGTTCACCCTGAGGTCGTCGACCCGAAATCTACAAGGCCTGTCGACACCACGGCTGCCAAGGGCGCGAAGCCAAGGTCTGGCACTACGGCGCCAAAGGTCAAAGTTGCTGGGGCGAAGTCGTCGGCATCCACGTCCACTGCTGTGGTCGGGGATCGCAGTGCACCTCCATCGGATACGCAGAAGGTGTCGGCGCCCGAGTCTTCCTCTGGAGGTGGACCAAAGACATCGGTCGGGTCTACGAAGCCGTCCGCTTCCTTCACCAAGCAGGTCTCGGACTCCCTAAAACGTATTAAGGACAGAGCTTCCGCATCGGAACCGAAGATCCCTTCCGCCGCGAACAAGGCTGTCCCAACGCCACAGGCTTCAAAGCAGATCCTTTTCACGTTACCACCTAAGGTGGCGCCGAAGGCCTTTGCACCGCGACCGGTGCCAAAGGACCCGGAGAGGTCCAAGTCGACTCCCCCTGCTGGGGGTTTCACGCGTCCGCAACACTCTTTGTCGGAGCAGTACATCGACGCCGATGCCGGGAAGCTAACGCTTCTGAAGAGGAAGATTACGGCGTCACAGCCTTTGGAGGCCTTCAGGATTCTCAAGTGCGCCCTTGACGTTGCTGATACAGCGGCTAGGGCAATCAATACTAGCGTGATGCTCAGGAGACAGGCTTGGCTCCGAATTTCCGGGTTCAAGCCCGAAATACAGACAACCATCCTCAACCAACCAGTCAACCCCGACAGGCTGTTTGGTCCTGAAGTCGACAACACACTGGAAAAAATTAAAAAAGATACTGAGGCTGCCAAGTCCATGGGGGCTCTACAGTCACAGCAGTTTCGTGGCAACACTTTTCGTCGCTCAGGCAATCGGGGTGTTACCAGAGGCCAAATGTCACAGCAGTCGCAGTTCAACAAAAGTGGGCCGCAGTCATCCTACCCCAAACAGAGTAGAGGTGGATACCGGGGCAACAGCTCAAAGGGCAGAGGCAGAGGCAACAACAGTTCCCGTTCCTCTGCCACCAACAAGCAGTGACTCCCTGTCACTGCCCCCCGACCACCCAACACCTGTCGGGGGGAGACTCCAGCGGTTCCTGTCAGTGTGGCACTCCATCACCACGGACAGGTGGGTCAAGCAACTTATCCAGTTCGGCTATTGTTTAGAGCTGACAGACACTCCACCCAACATGCCCCCAAAGCAATGTCCTATGTCACAAGAGCATTTGCACTTATTGCAGCAGGAGGTTCTGGCCATGCTGCAAAAGGGCGCGATAGAGCTCGTGCCGGTGGAGGAAGAAGGCACAGGGGTATATTCCCTGTACTTCTTAATCCCGAAAAAGGACGGCACACTCCGACCGATTCTAGACCTACGGCCCCTAAACCGGTACATCCTCTCAGAACATTTCCACATGCTAACACTGCAACAGGTTCTTCCACTGCTGAACAAAGGGGACTTTCTCGCGACCTTAGACCTCAAAGATGCCTACTTTCACATCCCACTCCACCCCTCCCACAGGAAATACCTCAGGTTCACCATTCAAGACAAGCATTACCAATTCAAAGTCCTTCCTTTCGGGGTGACCACAGCCCCCAGAGTATTTACCAAATGTCTGGCGACAGTGGCGGCGCACCTCAGGAGACAGAATGTCCATGTCTACCCTTACCTGGACGACTGGCTTGTTCAAGCAAAGTCGGCCCAGCAGTGCGCGGCCGACATGTCCCACACCATTCACCTTCTTCACAGTCTGGGGTTTTCACTCAACTATCCGAAGTCGCACCTTCAGCCAGCACATGTGCGGCAGTATTTAGGCGCGACGATAGACACGTTGGCGGCTACGGCTCAGCCGAACCCAGCGAGGATAAGCAACATGCAGTTGCTAATCCCACAGTTCAGACCACAACACTCACTGCCTGCAAGAGTGTTCATGCAGTTGATCGGCACGATGGCCTCCTGCATCTTCATTGTCCCACAAGCAAGGCTCCATATGCGTCCGCTCCAAGAGTGCTTGGCACGTCAGTGGAATCAGGCTCACGGGCACTTGAAAGACCTAGTGTTGGTGACCAGTCGGGCATACAGCTCTCTGCATTGGTGGAATCCACACAACCTTTGCAAGGGCCGACCGTTTCAAGAGCCTGTGCCACAGATTATCCTGACGACGGACGCATCTCTCCAAGGGTGGGGAGCTCATGTGCTCCACTGCACAGTGCAGGGACTGTGGACAACGCAGCAACAGAAGATGCACATCAACTACCTAGAACTGATGGCAATCTTCATGGCACTCAAGTCCTTCAAAGTACATCTGTGCAACAAAGTCGTGTTGATCCGGACGGACAACATGACAGCCATGTACTACATCCAAAAGCAGGGAGGTACACACTCTCCACAGTTGTCTCATCTGGCTCAGAGCATGTGGAAGTGGGCCATTCAGAGGAACATCTTCCTCATGGCGGAACACATCCCGGGCAAAGACAATCAAATGGCGGATCTGCTCAGCAGGTACAGCCACCAAATGCACGAGTGGGAGATACATCCATCAGTACTCCGCCCGTACTTCCAGCAGTGGGGTCATCCAGAGATAGACCTGTTTGCCACAAAGGAAAACGCAAAATGCCAAAGCTTTGCCGCCAGGTTCCCTCACCCACAGTCGCAGGGCAATGCGATATGGATGAACTGGTCAAGCATATTTGCGTACGCTTTTCCACCAGCGCCTCTCATCCCACTGGTGGCAAGGAAACTCAAACAACACTCGATGACGCTCATCCTAGTTGCTCCAACGTGGGCACGCCAACCATGGTACACCACGTTTCTAGAACTCTCCGTGGTGCCGCATCAAAGGCTGCGCCTCACACCGGGGCTTTTGACGCAGAACCATGGCGACATTCAGCATCCAGATCCACAACAGCTCAACCTGGCGATCTGGCTCCTGAAGTCTTAGAGTTTGGCTACCTTAATCTGCCTCCTGAATGCATGGACATCATCCGGGAGGCTAGAAAGCCCACTACCCGAGCTTGCTATGCAGCTAAATGGAAGCGGTTTGTCATTTACTGTACTACCCACAATATCAACCCGCTAGATGCATCCATTCCAGATATCATCTGCTATTTGTTACATCTCTACAAATGCAATCTGGCATATGCTTCCATTCGGATACACTTATCCGCCATAGCGGCTTATCTCCAAAACAGGCAGCATCTCTCTGTTTTCAGAGTGCCGGCCGTTAAGGCCTTCCTGGAAGGCCTGAAGCGCGTCATCCCTCCCAGGACCCCGCCAGCTCCTGTGTGGAACCTCAACGTGGTCCTCACCAGGTTGATGGGCCCACCTTTTGAGCCTCTCCATTCCTGTGAGATTCAATTCTTGACATGGAAAGTGGCTTTTCTCATTGCCATCACTTCTCTACGCCGAGTCAGTGAGCTGCAGGCGCTCACTGTCCAAGAGCCATTTATTCAAATTCATCCCAACAGGGTTTTGCTGCGCACTAACCCTAAGTTTCTTCGAAAGGTGGTGTCGCAGTTTCATGTCAATCAAACCATTGAACTGCCCGCATTCTTTCCAAACCCAGAAACTGTCGCCGAACGAATGCTCCACACTCTTGATGTCAAAAGAGCGCTGATGTACTATATTGACAGAACAAAAGATTTCAGAAAAACACAACAGCTCTTTGTTGCCTTCTCAGCCCAGCACAAAGGCAACCCCATTTCCAAAGGAGGAATTGCCAGATGGATCGTTAAGTGCATTCAAATTTGCTATCACAAGGCTAAGCGCACTTTAACGGTCCCCCCCAGGGCCCACTCCACTCGCAAGTTGGGGGCCTCCATGGCGTTCCTAGGCAATATTCCTTTGGAAGACATATGTAGAGCAGCCACATGGTCTACACCACATACGTTCACTAAGCATTACTGTGTAGACGTCCATTCCAAGCAGCAGGCAGCTGTAGGGCAGGCTGTTCTTCGAACACTTTTCCAGGCTTCTGCAACTGGCACGGGCAGCCGCCGTTAGTGGGGGGACTGCTATGTATTCTATGCTATAGATATGAATTCAGCAGCCCACATGCCTCGAACTGCCATGAACTACATGCCAAGAACAGATGCATACTGGTAAGTAGCATATTCATTACTTGAGTTCTGTGGTAATAAGGTGTGATTTAGTGTTCTGCTGTGCTGTGGAGAACATAATGGGCATGATCATTTCTGAAAATCTTCCAGGACATTTATCTGAAAAACAAGCCGCATGTTTGCAAAGCTGAAATTCGTTTTCGAGAGTTCAACTTGACACCTTCTAAGCAGTGTACAGCTTCTGACAGATTAGTTTTAATGGCTTAAGAACCGAAAATAGAGTAAGGCAATGTGAATATTCTGACCATTAATCAACTGTGGCTAGAATTTCCTCCTACGAACTAAAATATCTTCATAAAGATTATTCCCATGGATTTCAAACTACGATTTCAGTGGGTTTCTTCAAATATCATTCCAAATGGAAACCGGTGTTTTTTTTCTGTGGGAAAATAAATGTTATAGGATGAGTTCTCCCGATGTTACCAATACCAATCCTGCGCTCTAAAAATCTCACACTCACGTGCTGCTTGTGTTTCGAGTGTTGAGTTTGTAATTACTTGGACAAACAGATTTATACATTTTCCCCGATTCGAATGGAAAATGATCATTTATATCAATTTGTCATGTTAAAGCAGTTTACTATTTCACATGAAATTCTTTTTGGTATTAATAACGGTTAATGCTTCCCAGTTTAGCTAATAAAAAGTTCATTGATCAATCCTGCGCTCTAAAAATCTCACACCCACGTGCTGCTTGTGTTTCGAGTGTTGAGTTTGTAATTACTTGGACAAACAGATTTATACACCCGATTCGAATGGAAAATGATCATTTATATCAATTTGTCATGTTAAAGCAGTTTACTATTTCACATGAAATTCTTTTTGGTATTAATAACGGTTAATGCTTCCCAGTTTCGCTAATAAAAAGTTCATTGATCAAATAAGTGTGTGCCGTCTCTTTGGGTGAACTTAACTCCACTTTCAAAGACATAACATCATAACGGTACATTGTAAATCTTGGAAAAGCAGCAACACATGTAGCCATGAAGTAAGAGTTGTGATGCAGTTTTACAATGTTGTGATTTATTCACATTCCAAATCATAACATTATTTTGACTGTCATTTTATGGAGCTTGGTGTACGCATGCTTTCTTAATCATGCAAGATGAAATGAAAGAACAATGTGCATTAGGTTTTTGAGAATCGTACATGGTTTACTGTTACTTTGAATGGATTACTCTGCCAAGATTAGCAGCCACTCACTCCCAAATGACTTGGTTCATATGTATTTGTTTAATTCTGGTTATTAGTTCAGTGGAGGTAGTTGTTACACTGCAGATGTGGAAGAGAAACCAAGGACACTCACAGTGGAACTTAGTGCCACATGTGTGGCTACTGCCTTTAAGTGGTAGTGGAATTTCTTGCATTAAACTGTTTTCAGAAGTGTGAGAAAATTGCTTTACAAAAGCAGAGGCTAATGGCATGCTACTTCAGTTATTTTGCTGATGCTTGCTTCCAAAGTATTCTAAGAAAACAGTTGTTACAGAGCCTAAAGTAACTCTTAATATTGGATTTGTAGATTTCTATTGTAGTTCAGTTGATAAAGTTTCTCAAACAAGGGATTTTTACCATAATCATAGGCATAGGATAGTTAACAGAAGACAAAAAGGATAACATTTAAAAAAAAAAAAAAGTAGCCTCAAGTCCAACTACACTTGAAAATCTGAGTTTGTACAATACAATTTTAAATCTCATATACTATCTTCCTAATGCATGTACCCTTTCTAGGTAGTTATGCATCTATATATTTATTACTTTACTCCCACTGTAGAAGGAAAAAACAATTATACATGTATACCCTTTGTGTAGTTATTATCTATAAATGTATTATTTTACTCCTACTTTAGAAGAACAAAAGGGGGGGAAACTCCTTGACTCTCTCCAGTGCACTACTGTACCTCCATACTGTACTGTACCTCTATACCTCTCTCGATATATCCTCTACCTCCACTCTAACTCATGCAAAACCTTCTACTACTATGATCTCCAAAACAAACTTTTCTAGACTCTATCTCTCCCTCTATCCCTCCTTTGCTCACCGAAACATTATTTTACTACCACAACGGGCCCACCTTTTGCTAAACTGCACTGGCTGCCTGTGAGAAAAACCTCTTTTAAAGCTATGTGCTACTAATAAAGAATTTTTAACAATAACGGCTGCGTATTTGCATTCTTTTGTTAAATCCTACTCCCCTAGAAGGAATTTAAGATCCACTGGAGCTCTCTTGGCCTGCATTCCTATTGTAAAAAGAGTACGCACCAGGAATGCTCTTTCAAGTTTTGGGCACCAAAGATATGGAATTCCTTACTCTCTCTCTGACAGGAAAAAAATGAACGATCATTTCAAAAAGTTATTCAGATTGCTTTGAGGCTGCTTTTTGTCAGTGTTTGGATTGTGTCTGGGAGTGAAACCTCAGCGCTGGGACACATAAGAAGTAACTAGGTGCTTTACTAATTATTTTATAAATTATTTATTATCCTCTCCCAAGCAACGCTTTATAAATTCATCCCTCCTGTATCTCAAACCTCATTTTACCTCCGGACTAACGCTCTTTCCTCTGCTCTGGCCCAAGTTGAAACTTCTTTTTCCCAGACAGACACCGTAGATCCTCCCACTGAACGCCATCTACGAGCTATTTGTTTTTTGGCTAGGACCAAGGCCAAATCTATAAACCTATGACAAATTTTTAGGGCCTCGTCAGTTCCATTATCACCCTATATAACCATCTTGGTGTCTGGCTGTTCCCCCAGTATTACCATTGCCTGAATGACCGAGTATGTGCTTGGCTCATGTGTGTCTGGCCCAGAGCGCGATTTATAGCCCCCCTAATCTCATGATAATTTAGGATTGGGCCCGGACCCAGTTCAGGATATTCCAGAAATTCCAAGAGGGGCAGTATCTCCCCATCTTGGTAACAATCCAGTACTGTTGCCACCCCACTCCACCCATTCTCTCAGCTGGCCTTGTGTGAAGGGGCACCCGTCTCCCTCTGGAGGAAATCGCACTACTGGCAGGTCAGGCTCATATAAGGGGGATTCAGCCCCATATTTTAAGCATTTATCCGGTTTTTCAGGGCAACCATCAGCAGTACCCCCCATGTTTTAGATCTTATATTTGGGTTGCAGCATTCTTGGTAACAGTAGCTCGCGAGGTGGCTTCTCTATCGCCAGCGTCCCCTGTCCCACTCCATTTAACCATTATGCCAGCCACTGGAGTTGCGCAGCCAGGTAATATGCTTCAAAATCTGGAGCACCTGATCCCCGACACCCCGAGTCAGTTGTTGCCTTAATACCATAAGGGACACTCTGTGGCGACCACCATCCCAAATCAGATCTCTTAGTACAGCGTCCATCTCTTTTAATCATTTCTTCGGGATTACAACTGAGAGATTCACAAAGTGATATAACAATTTTGGTAACATTACCATTTTGGAGAGCGCTATTCTGGCCATGACTGGGAGCTTGAGAGTTTGCCATAAGGCCACAGTTGTTTTTAAGGCTCGAACAGCCTTTCCCAGGTTCCCTTCCAGCTATCTGGCTGTAGCTTACCGACGCTTCGGACTCCCTGGTGCTTTGCTTTGTTGTTGGGCAGGAGCCCTTTGCCTGCTACATCGCGCTGTGAGCGCGCTGGGACCTGGTCAGTTGTCCCCCCCCCCCTCTCCCCCCCCCCCGCCGCCGCCAGTTCCACCAAGTGGCCGCAGAGAGGGGGGACTACAAGCCCCACAATTCCTGCTGGTTCCTCCCCGCCCACCCACGCCGACTTCCGTGCCTGGAGGCGCTAAAACATTGCGGCTCCCTCGGTGGAGCGGGTTGCTGGTTTAAGCTGTAGCTTACCGACGCTTCGGACTCCCTGGTGCTTTTCTTTGTTGTTGGGCAGGAGCCCTTTGCCTGCTGCATCGCGCTGTGAGCGCGCTGGGACCTGGTCAGTGGTTCCCCCCGCCGCCAGTTCCACCAAGCGGCCGCAGAGAGGGGGGAATACAAGCCCCACAATTCCCGCTGGTTCCTCCCCGCCCACCCACGCCGACTTCCGCGCCTGGAGGCGCTAAAACATCGCGGCTCCCTCCGCGTCGCGGGACACACGCGGGTGGTGCCGGGCTAAGCCCGGGCAAAGGGCGGGCCGTCTGTGGCCGTCAGGGGCCGGCCAGAGCCGGGCTGGGCTTACCCCCTTTGAGCCTCTGGACATTGAAGTAAGACTATATGTATTAACAGAAAGTCTTCACCTTCGCATTGTTGTCTATCGCCTTAAATCCACTGTACAAAATATGAATAACATCTTGAGCTTAGGACGGAAATCGTCAGTGGGAGGCTCTGTTAGGGGTACACTGGACGCATTCATTGTAAGGCTACTTCAGTGCTAGAAAAAGAAATCGCGCTAACCGAGAGATGAATATCCTCAGAATGGCAGAGCAAACGCTCATCCTTGGGGGGCTATTCAGTCAGTAAGGACACCTACGCATACCAGTATTAGTAATGAACAAACAAACGATATAGGCATTCCCCCACAGCTACAAGATCTTCCAGCTCGACTGGCGACCCACGGGGATTCCATCATCTCTGATACCAGTTTAGATTCACATCAGGAATCCCCTATGGGAGAGTCATTACTTATAGTTTCTAGTAATTATATATCGCAGAAGAACACCAGTTCCAAACTACCAGGGGCCTTAAAAAGAAAGAAAGATGGGTGGCGTGAAACAAAAGGGAAGTCGTGTAAAATGTCGTAGGGCCACCACGAGCCACAAGAAATCCAAAGGTTTAGGTGCAAGTGGGGACAACCAGGGTTATTAGACTACATCCTCCCAGCAAACATTGATGGATAACATTGAGCATCTACTTAAATCCTTGCTATTGCCTATAGTTGAGAGGGTTAAGCGAATGAATGAGCAATTAGGGTCCATTAGTGATATTGGAATTGTTAATTCTAACCTACTTAAAGAACTGTTGCCTAAGAGGCCTCCTCTGATTAATCCTGAGACGAGGACAGCGCCCAAGGTAACCAATAATGAAACTAGTAGTAAGTTGCATCCAATAGCCCACAACAACATCATAGGTACACAGAGACCAAATATAGTCCTTGAGTCTACTATCCCTAGAGAAATACCAGAAAACAGGCAACTAAACAAGAAAGTCCTGGGGGATCAGGCTAACATGCAGAGGACTCCTAATAAGGACAAACACACTATGGGGCCTGCCTATCATATTGATCTTTCACCGGGGGCAGAACCCCTTGTTATTATACTAACAGAGGTGCCTGAGTTGTCACCAGGGAAATCCGAGAGTCATCAAATCCTTAAGAACAAAGCTATGCATTGGCTAAGAATAAACAGACCATTACCTCCACATTTAGATGGTGAAATCCTAAATGTTAGAAGGTTAGGTTGGGTAGGAAGAAGACCGAAGGATATCCCCGGGGACAATAATTATTATAAATTTCAGAGATCGCAGGGTGATGAACCACATTCGAGACTGGTTCCCTGAGGGCTACGAGGGAGGTATATCCACTAGAGACTTAAGTTATTTTTACCCGAGAGCTTTAGTGAGTGACCCCTGGAGACGAGGGAACTTAAGTTCTCGGACTATTGTGCCCCCTATGTTCAATATCCTTACTTCTAATCGCTTCTCTTCTCTTATGGGGTTGGACGGGGTTGATTGACTGCCACTTAGGAGCGATAAGTCTTCAAGAAATTATGAGCCTCCTTCAATCCTAGACCAGAGGGAAATAACTAAGGAAAGAAACTATACAGATATAATTAGTAGCATAGGAGGGGTAGCGAATAATGTAGACAAGTGAATGGCTGATATCCAAATTATACCCCTTCATTCATTACTTGCTCCCGACAAAAAATTAAAGTTAAATTCAAGTATATCATTATCAAGAAATGATTCTTACTGCCCCAGAGAGTATAGCAATTGCCCAGACTTACATATTGTTTCCTGGAACATCGCAGGGTTAAATAGAAATCTGTTGGATCCTACTTGGCATGCATTTATCGAAATATATGATATTATACTTTTGCAAGAGACCTGGATGTTAGAATGTACCCACAGGGTGGGTTACAAAACGTACTGGGTGGGGGGCGACCCCATTAGTAAAAGGAAGACCCTGTGGAGGATTGACTATATGGGTTTGTGTGACTTTACAAATTGAGATCACCTCTTTAGACATAATCTCCCCAGATCTACTGGATTTAAAACTAAAGGCTAAAGATGATAAAGTAACATATCTTTTCAATGTATATAATAGACCATCTCCCTCACATGGCGTTTCACTAGTTATTAGTCAGCTGGACAGTGTCCTCGATACACTAGGACATAGTCCAAGTGTATTTATAGCTGGTGACTACAATTGCAATTTCGAGCCAGTGCTTGGCTTTGGGGATCTGATGGAGTCCCAAGACCAAGCACACAATATCCCATCTCTGGCTAGCGAAAAGGAGGTGAAGTGCACAGTAGCAGTGACTCAACTCCTAGGTTTAACCTTGGCACATGGTCTTAGATCATTCAATGGGCGGCTTCCATCCGATAGACCTAAAGCCCACACGTTTCGTAGAAGCATCTCACAAAGTCATATAGATTATATGATGGTGTCACTAAGCTGCTGGTGTTTTTTGTGTGACTTTAAAATAATCTTTAGAACAGAGTGATCATTTACCCTTGAGTTTGAGAGCCTCAGTAGAACTTTTCTCTATTGCAGACCCTGCAAAAGTAAATTATGATTGTCTAGATGATCAAATAATGCTGGATAGGAATGACCGTGCTGTAAAATGGCCAAATATCCTGGGGGACAAAAAGGCAATGATTAATATCTACTCAATTTTCTCAGATATTGTATCCCCGTATACTGAGAGTAACGTACCGCCGATTACGATGACAGATCTTTATGGTAGGCTGGTAGACGCTCTAGGCCCTACACTAAGTAAAACAATAAAAAGTAAGAATGGTGAAAGATCAGAAAGGGTCAGCCATGGTAAACCATGGTTCAGTAAGGATTGCCAAATAGCGAAGTCTGAGCTAATAAAAGCAATAAAAAGTAATGACATTGATAAAACCAGGGCAAAAAGGCGTGCTTATAATCATACAATAGATGCTGCCAAGAGAGTTTGGGACGAGGAGATATGGGCAGGTCTTATAAGCGCAGCCAAGATAAAGGACCAAGCAGGATTTTGGAACCTAATCTCGAAAGGTAATAGGGCAGGTAGTAAACATAGAGATCTTTATTTGGATGAGGATACTTGGGTCAATCATTTCTCTGTGCTTTTTTCTGAATCCAATACTGAATCTAATACTGATAATTTTGAATTGACGGGTGAAATGATTGAGTTAGCAAAGGCAGCCAATCTACATTTTTCATTAAAAGAAACTGTTTTAGAAACCACAAAATCTGGTAAAGCCCCGGGTCCTGATAAGATACCCGGCGACCTACTAAAACATGACCTGACAACCTGGGCTCCCTATATGAATGTTTTATGCAATGCAGTAGCAAATTTTGACCCGATACCGAATACATGGAGGGGGGCTGAGATTGTTACGATTTTTAAAAAGGGGAATAGACGCGATCCGGCGAATTACCGCCCGATCAGTCTAATAGACATTCCACAGAAAATATTTGCCAGGCATATATTGCTGCGTCTTTCGTCCTGGATTGAAGAAGTGGACCTGTTAACAAAATTCCAAGCAGGGTTTAGAAAGAAGATCAGTACCATTGATCAGGTCTTTAGATTTCTATGCCAATGTTGGAAATACATTACGATCAGACAGGGTACATTGTATGTAGCATTCATGGACCTTAGAGCTGCTTTCGATTTGGTCCCTAGAACTAGTCTCTGGACCCATATGAGAAACCTTGGAATACCCATCGAATTGCTAGTTCAAATTATTAGAATGCATGAAAGTAACTTTGCAAAAGTAAGGTGGGGACCACGAGGAGAACTTATAGGAGAAATCCCAGTGATGCGTGGAGTGCGACAAGGTTGTGTGTTGGCACCAACCCTGTTTTCTTTATATGTAAATGACATCCCCTCCTTCCTTGAAGGAAGCAAGAGTGATTCACCAAAGTTAGGGGGGGGGAGTGGCACCCGCACTACTCTTCGCAGACGATACCATCTTAATTTCTCAGACACCTGGTGGCCTCCAAAACTTGATAAATACCTTCCACTTATACTGTAACAAAAAGGGACTTGAAATTAACCCTAATAAAACTAAATATATGTCTATCAACCCAAGTAAAACGTTTAAAAAAAAAAGCTGGAACTACAAGGTGAAAGACTAGAGTATGTGAACAATTTTAATTATTTAGGCATTACGCTGGATTCTAAAATGTCATGGAAACCTCAATTAGAAAAAAACAAATTAGTCTTGCTCCAAAACTCTATGCCTATCATAAAAAAACATAGACCGAGTACTTCGAAGGCTGAATCGCCTGCTATAGAGGTCTTTAAATTTAAGGCCCAGTCAGCAGCCCTTTATGGGGCAGAACTTTGGGGTCCACACTGTAAGCGTAACTTTGAAGTGGACGAAAACAACTTTGTACGAAAGTTACTATCTTTACCTAAAAGAACTCCAATGGTACCGGTTTTCCTAGACATTAATCTACAGCGCACTGACAGTCTTGCTGCGTTACGTCCCCTAATGTATTGGATAAGAATTTGGACAACGGATGAACTTGTCCATTACAGATCAGGGCTACAAGAGATAATGCCCTTTGGTATTTTAAAAGATATCCCATGGTTTAAACATATTGCCACCTGGTCCAAAAAAAAATAGGATTATTAAACTATTGGGAAAACCCACAAGAGTTAACGAAATATTGTAGCAAAATAGCAAAATGTTCATTCTGGAACTATTTAAGTAATACCTCTAACTACAAGGTTTCTTCAGTTTAAAGATATTCCTAAATTTGAAATTTTCGTGGACGAGGTTATCCCCCCACGGTAGCAAAATCATTATACCTTAAATTCAGATATGGGGTCTTGCCGGCCAAAGATAAGAAATCCAAATGGGGTAGCAATGCACAAGACAAAGATTCTGACAAATGTGGTTTTTGTAAAAATGTTACATCTGTCCAGGAAAATACTATGCATATTCTATTTTTTTGTCCGGCATATCAATACTCGAGGGAAAGATGGATTAAACCCTTATGCAACACCCTTAAACTAAAACACTGCAGACAGGCAGAATGGATTTTACGATCTGATACTACTCGATTGGTTGTTTTTTGTGTGTCTAGGTTTCTCATGAACGTAATGTTTTACAGAACCAAAAATGGCCTAAAATTGTAATTGCAGTAGTGTTTTACCTAAACTTTCGCAGGAGGTAATAAGTCCACTTAACTTTTATTTCAAAATGACGGTTGTCTAGTTTTACAACACTAAAATTGGAGTAATCTAGCAGGGATTGATCGACCGAATAGCAATATTTTAGGTTCCAATGGAATGTATGATTTTAATTTCAATACCCCTGTTTACTTTTTATACTAATATAAATATTTATTGTGTTTTTATATAAATGATTTTACTTGCAAATTAATGATGAATTGTGGAAACAATGACCCCATCCCTGTTATTTGGTTTAAATGTAAAGATTGTTTAATTGCTGTGATGATGATTTTAAAATTCAATGTGATGTATTTGTATTTTATGCACTTTTATAGTCTAAAGAAGACCGAAATAAAGAATTGAATCGAATACCCAGATATGTGAAGGAGCAGGGCGACCAGGTTAACCCATCGGTCTGGTTAGTGTGGGTCTCATCAGGAAGATCTGGATCTTACGTTTATTGACGTTAAGTCCTGACAGCTGTGAAAATTCTTCTGTGATATGAAACGCACTCTGTATATCCTGCATTCTGTCCTTGATGTATAAACAGTATATTTAGATATCATCTGCATATAACTATCATATGTACAGACCTGTCCAACATAATCCTGTATCTCTCCCCCATTTGCCTAAAGCGTTCTGCCAGGGCTCCAAAGCCGGGGTGAAGAGCAGCTGAGTTAATGGGCAGCCTGTCTGCATTCCTCTATATATAGAATAAGATGCACCCATTACTCTGCCCGTGCGCAACGTTGCTGTAGGGTTCCAGTACAGCAGTCTCACCTGTTTCAGCCACTACTCTTCAAGACCCATAGCCTTCTTCACTTGGAGCAAGAAATCCCACCACAGAGTCAAAGGCCTTCTCCCTGACAACCGCCACAACCACCCCGTCTGGGTACATAGTCAGTATGGAATAGCACCTGGTACAATCTCCTCAGGTTGTTAGATGTCAAACTGGTCGGGATAAACCAATTTTGGTCTTCATGGACCAGTCTGCATATATAGCATTAGTCTGACAGCCAATACTTTTCTCAAATTTTTAAAATCAAGATTCAGCATAGACAGTCGGAAGTCAGCTGTGTTCAGAGAATTCGATTTAGTTTTTGGCAAGGGGACCACCAGTGCTCTGTAGTGGAATCTGGGATTCAGCCCTTCTAAAGTGCGGATGCATACATCTTTTCCAGGCATGGGGCCTGGATTGTAATGTAATTACTATAAAATTCTGCCAGGAGACCATCTGGTCCAGGCATCTTCCCTGTGGCCATTACCTTGACTGCTCTACTAATCTCCTGCGCCGTGATCGCTACCTCCAGGTTAGCCTGTGCTGTCTGGTCTACCTCCTTAAGCTCCAAGCCCTCTAGATACTCTACCACATCAGTTTCCTGTACTTCCTCCTACCTTCCGTATAATGTAGCATAATAATCTCTGAACATGTCGTTAATAGTGTTAGGCGAGAAGAGTGTGCACCCCTCAGTTGTCAAAATGCTAGGTATCGGGGAGCCCTAGATTCGGGCCGATCGGCCAGGCCAGCAGTTTCCCAGCCTTCCCTCCTTCTATATGTTGTTTTTTTTTATATGCTCGCAAATCCAGTAAAGCGGTACAAAAGGGGGTGGTGATGGACGGAGCATCTGAACCAATCAAACACTCCCACCCAGTCCCCAGATCTGGGTTTAATCCATCACCTTTCTTTAGCCCACTCTGCCACCCCAGTTCAGACATGGCCATATGCAAATCAGTCTGACCCTGTGCCTCATGGGAACAGTCCAGCCCGAACTGCCAAACCATGCCTTCCCTGGTCCGGAAACAAGCTTCCTAGGACCGGGTTCTGGCATTTCAGCCGTCTTCAGCCAGGCTTGCCTGAATCCAGTGGCAAAGTGAGCAAGGGACTCACGTCTGAGCACACCCTGCCAAATTATGGCGAACAAAGCGGTACAAAAGGCGGTGGTGATGGACGGTTGCTTGAATCCAGTAAGCTGTCTTTCCCAGGTCTGTATATCTGCTTTTTACTTCCGATAAGCGTTCTTAGTAGCCCTAGCCGTTGCCTGTATTTGTGTTTCTAGCGACTGAAGCTCATTGTTGATCTCTCGTCTGGCACCCACAGTCTGGCCCATTCACTGCCACTTGACTACCACCTTAAATGTAGATAATTTCAGATCGCAATGGATAGTGTTTGTCTGAAGCAGTCATCTTCGAGGACGTCCGGTTCTAATCTCCATAGTGGGCTAGCTGATCTCTCTTAAGATTTGCTCCTACCCTGGAGAGAACTATGGTCTGACAGGGAGAGCCCCCGGTACTCTGCCATTGCCAGGTAGGAAGTCAGTTGTCTGGAGCAAAGGAACATATCTAATCTAGTGTGAAGGTCATAGAGTGGTGAATAATATGAATATTATCTCCGTTGGATATTTGACGCCTGCAAAATTATCAACAGCTCCCAAACTGTCATCCAATCCCTGAGGCCGTTAGCTATTGCTGCCGCCGTCTTACCTTTTAAAGGCGGCCTGGATCTATCGATGTCTAGGTCTACTACACAATTGTAGTCACCTCCTAAAATCAGGTTGCTTGCTGCCACTTCGAACAAAGGTCTAAAGAGCTGTTGGAGGAACTTTGACTAGTCTTGATTCCAGGCATATATGCTCCTTATTGTTTCTCTCCCTCCCAGCCTCCCTTTCACTAGTATAAAGTGACTCTTTATCTATAATTGTGTGTGTAGCTTGAAAGGGGGTTCGCGGCTTGATCCAATTAAGGGCCCCTCAGGCATATGCGGAATAGGCTGTCGCGAAAAGCTGGCCATGCCATCTTCGCTTGAGCTTGGTAACTTCCTCTGCTGTTAAGTGTTTCCTGGAGCATTCCCACCTGCGCCCCCTGCGTCTGATATAGCTTAGGATATTCTATTGTTTGGCTGGACAACCCATGCCCTTAATGTTCCAGAAGATCAGCTTAAATCCTTCAGCACCAGCCATGGAGTTAGTCACATTCTACCCTTCCCCCACCCAACAGACCTCAATCTATCTCTTGAGTGAGGGACCCCAGTACAGCAAATAACCCCAAGAGCAGACCGGCAACAGCCAGCTGCCCAAACCTGTAAACAAACAGTTCGATTAGAACGCCACCTACTCCGGTTGCCGGAGGGTGGGTCAGTCAAAACAAGAGAGAGCAGAGGGGACCCTGAAAAAAGAAAAGGGGTTTGCTCCGTCCTGGTACTCCAGATTGTGGGGGAGGTCACCTGTTGCTTGCCCCTAGAGATCATACTTCTCCATTTCTTTTTAGTTCTCAGTTCTTTATGCAAGTAAGGGGCATCCGTCGCTCTCTCCACACTAAGTCATCTGGTGTACTTTTCGGTAACTCTGACTCCGTTCCTGTGTGCTCTTCCGATTCTGATGATTGTGCAAGATGTTCTGAGGATGAGACCATTGGTTTATCAGATTTTTGAGAAGACACCAGCGATGCTACAGCTTGTAATGCGGCTTTCTGAAGTGTGCTCGGTTTCATGGGGCGCCTGTTCCTCGGACTCGCTGTGCGTGTATCCCACACATGGGCCCCGTTGTGGTTTGGGCAGAGGTGTGCCTTTTCCGTACGCTTCCTCAAGGGTGTGGCAGAGGTGTGTGGAGCCATCTAATATGATTCTGAGCTTTGCCGGAAAAATCAAAGGAATACTGTTAGCCTGCCTCTCAGAGGGTCTTTTTCACCTTGATGAAGGAAGCCCGTTGTGATTTCACTCGAGCAGTGAAGTCCGGGAACATCAGTATACTATTGTTGTCCAGAGTATAGGGACCATGGGTCCAGGCCTGTTGAAGTATTTGGTCCCTGTCCCTATAGTGTAGGAGTCTGGCTACCACTGGCCTCGGAGGTCACCCGAGGGCAGGTGGCCGCTCCGGGACTCTGGGGGCTCTTTCTGTGGCGAAGAACTTAGTGAGGGAGTCAGGAGACATCATCACTCAGCCATCCTTCTAGGAACCTTATTGTGCTCTCTGTTCCCTGTGGGATGCCTACTATGTTTGAGGCCTGTTGAAGTATTTGGTCCCTGTCCCTATAGTGTAGGAGTCTGGCCACCACTGGCCTCGGAGGTCACCCCGGGGCAGGTGGCCACTCCGGGACTCTGGGGGCTCTTTCTGTGGCGAAGAACTTAGTGAGGGAGTCAGGAGACATAATCACTCATCCATCCCTCTAGGAACCTTATTGTGCTCTCTGTTCCCTGTGGGATGCCTACTATGTTTGAGTTCCAGAATAAACTCCTTCACAACGGTTTCTACCTCCTTGACCCTGTTGGCCAGTTTCCGATGTTCAGCTTGTAACAATCCTAGCCCCACTGACACTGGTCCTATATCTCGTTGGAGTGTTGCCTTGGTATCTGCTATGGCAGGAAGTACCTTGTCGAGGTGCTGTGCGGATTCCGTATTCATGGGGTCCCGATTGCATGTTCAGGAGGGATTGGGGCGGGCTCCCACGTGGCTGGCTGAGTTGTCCCTGTTTTGCCCTTTTATTTCGGCATATTGTCAGTTTTCTTTTTTTTCTTTTTTTTTGGTTGGGATGTGAGAGGTAGAAGGCTTGCTCAAGCAACCTTTTGCTTACTTGTCCTAGTTTCACTCTCCTTCAAGTAGCTTTGGGAGACGATAACTCAGAAGTCTTCCACCTGTTTTATTCCCCCCCCCCACCCACCCCTAGGCCGCCTGCCCTTAACTTTAGTAGCAGATGCACCTGAACGCAGGCCCCATCGATTCTGGTCCTTCGCTTGCTACAATCACAGGTGCTCGCGTTGATCTCCTTCACCTCCTCCGGGATGGCCGCGACCGTGCCGAATTCACAATCCGCTCAGTCTTGGATACTGTGGATTCTTTGGGCCGAACTATGGCGGGTTCTGTTGCCTTGAGGCATCACCCTTGGTTGCGAGATAGCGTCTTCCCTGAAAATATTCGGGGGCGACTGGTTTAACTTGCCCTTTGATGAGGTTTTGCGGTTTGATGCTCACGCTGAATCGGCGGTTCACAGGCTCCTGGCAGGCTTTCGTCCTCCCACTTAGGTCTTCTTAGGCCTGTCTTCTGTGGTGGTACTTTTTCATTTAGCATCCTTTAGAGGCACTGTGTTTTTAACATGGGCAGTGAGCCTTGTGTCTTCTTTTTCTGTGGTCAAGGGTGATTACCCTTTTATTGGCATCCCTTGGATGAGTTTTGTTTTGACCTTCCAGTTGGCCTGCTGTGGCCGTGTTCACAGGTTGCTGTGTTTGGTCCTCTGACTGTGTTGTTGAGCCGGTTGCTCAGCTCGGTAATGTCATATGGCTCGGAACCCATGTTCACGGGTTTAGTTCGTTACTGCGCTCTTTTGGCTTGGCTTATTGCCCTAAAGTGTTGCCCGCTGTTTGGGGTATGCATACTCCATGTGGGGTACTTGTAAGCTATCATATAGCTTTGCTTATCTCACATGGGCCTGGAGATCCTATGGACTCCATGCGTCGCCTGGTGGTCCATTGTACAGTATTCTATGGTTTTCACTGGTGCCGTCTGCTTACGCCATGGTCATCCACTTCCTTGGGAGGTTTCATGGTCTCCTCTTCAAAAACGGCTCCTACCTGCCCTTACTATACTAGGTAGGATCTGGTATGGACATGTTCATGCTCCTGGCTAGTTCGGTCTCTACATAATTAGATGTTTACACCTTTATGTATGCATGCCGGTAGTAGTATTCCTCTTCCTACATCGCCACCTCTTTCCGGGGCTGCGAAGTCTGGACGAATATCTCCATGTGTGTGGAAGCTTTACTGAGTTGTTGCAAGTTGCCCATAGGTTCCTCCTTGCTTCCGCTTATTGGGGTGATTTCCCAATTTGACATATGCTCCCTTTTTGGTGTTCGATGCTGTACGTGTCTTTTCTGGAGAGTTGGTATTTGATTCTGAAACTCTTCCCACCATTCATTGACTTGGTGTTGTTGGCCACTTCCTTCGGATTTGCCTTTTTTCCAAATTATCACCTACTATTGTTAAAGCTACGCCTGCGGGACAGCTCATCTGATGGTGGTAGTCCTTGACTACTGCCTGCAAGTCTATCTTGTGGGCTGTTCTCACTTTGGCTTCATTCTGCCTGGTCGGGCACTCTTATGCTTCTGGTGTAAGCCACTTTATGGTCTCTATGGCCGTTCGCCTGCTGCTTATTTCTACCTGCTTTAGTGGGTTTCAAATTGATGCTAATTGCCCTTTTTTGGGATTGGGTGTGTAGTTTGCGTGCTTCTTGTCCCGCAATTCCCTCCACATTGCTCAGGTTCTCTCTCTCTCTCTCGCTCTCTCTCTTTCTCTCTCGCTCTTTCTCTCTTGCTCTCTCTCGCCTTCGTTCTTTCTCTCTCGCTCTTTCTCTCTTTCTCTCGCTTCTCCCCACCCCCCTCCCCTGCTCTGGTATAGGGCTTGTGCCGTTCTACCTTTTACTGGCGTTTTAGGATATCTACGCTCCTGTTATTTCTGCTCTTTCGAGCTGCTGGCTTTGCTGTCTGGCTGTTCTGCCACAGCTTTCCCCCTTTATCCGTCACTCTGTTACCGGATCGGATGCTTGGCGCTTTCTGTTGTTCTGTGGCAGATCCCCCCCCCCCTTGGGGTATGGCTGTGGTATCTATTCTAAGTTAGGGAATCTGCGGATAGATGTCTCTATCGGATGTAGTACGAGTTACTTACCTTCAGTAACGATGTATCTGGTAGAGACGTTGTCTAGCCGCAGATTCCTTAATGCCCACCCAGCCTCCCTGTTCTGCGAGAACCTTGCACATTGCTGTGCTCTGATGTCCTCTTCAGTTGCTATTAGGTTAGCTCTCACGGGCGTTTAGTTTGTGGCTCCCCTCTGAGGGTTGCGGTATACAGTTAGCCTCTGCTGAGGGGCTTCTTTCCTGTAATACGGCACGCGGAGATTCATATTCCTCTCCAGTTACGTTACCTTCCCTTCCTTCCATCTTTACCCTTGACTCGGGCCCTGGTGGTCTCTCAGTCGTCCTCTTTGGGGGTCGGCTGTGTTCTGGTTCAACCTCCGTTATTATAGGGAAAGGGCCAGTCTTTTCATCCTTCCTACGGTGCACTGTTGTTTTTATGTGCTCCGTTCTTAATAGACAACACAGTTCTACATGTTAATATCAGTCTAATTCCGTCTGTTGAGATGTTCTTCCCCTGTTGCACTCAGGGAAGGTTCTTCGCTTAGCTTGCGGGGCTCTTTCTCACAAGCTTTCACTTGTATGTAGGCAGTGTCTATTTCTGTCTTTTATGATGTTGTCTCCACCATCCTCCTTCTTGTTGACAGATTTTTCATCCCTTGCACACTGTTCCCATACTTTCAGTTTTTGGTTGGTGGCTCCGCGTTTCTCAGAAGAAAACTGATGTCAGCGCACAGGGAGGCACTTACATGACCTCGTTGACGTCATGTGCGTGGCTGATGTCAGGGCGGTGTCCCTCGGCGCGCAGAGGTGCTGCTGCAAAGAATTTCTGGATCCAGTCTCACGTCTGGGGATATTCTAAGTTAAGGAATCTGTGGCTGGACAACGTCTCTACCTGATACATAGTTACCGAAGGTAACTCATACATTATGACCAAAATTCACTTTTGTACCTACTTCACATGAGATGCCGCCTGTATGCTTCGGTATTCAAACAAGCTATGACAAATGACATTTATAACTGAATGCAAGCACAACAATGCTGTTCTAGAACATTACTAAAGAGAGGAAAGTTATCCATAACGCTGTAGACACCAGTATAATCGTAAAACCAGCTGAGAAATGTGATGCCATAGTGTGACGGCGACATCAGCGGCAGTCGAGGGGGATGCATATAAGGTGGTAGTTCGGGGTTCTGTATTGGCAAAATGGCGGGGGTAAGGAAAACACTGTTGACATCTAGAAATGGCAGAGTGCCGGTTCCGAGGAGCTGAGAGAGCCCGCCGAATGAGGTTTTGGAGCCTAGAGAGGCAGTGGCGGTACAGGTGGAAAAACTGCGCTCTTTTGACCATGGGTTCTACAGAGCGAGGATCCACGCAGAGGGGGATAAAATAAAGCGCTCTGCTGGCGTGGCCGGCTAATCCGAATCCCTGGGGGAACACCAATACTGGGACTGACAGCCCCGACAGGTGAAATTTACATGCAAAAATGAATAAATAGCTTATTTTTAGATTATTATACAGAGCTCTACCGCAGCAAATTGAGACGAGGTGCCAACGACATAGGGGAGTTCCTTGCGGACTTGGCCCTGCCGTGCTTGGAGAAGGAGCAGAAAGATTTGCTAGGGCGTGAGATCACGACCGGAGAAATAAGGAGTGCAATCAAGCATATGGCACGTAATAAAACTCCTGGCGTGGATGGCCTACCAATAGAATTCAATTCCACGTACGTTGACCACTTAGCCCCATGCCTACAGGCGGTATATCAGGAGGCACGGAAAGCGGGGCAGCTACCAGTGACCACTCGGGAGGCTATTATTGTTCCCCTCCTGAACCTGAAAGGGAACCATCTGACATGACAGCATATCACCCTCTCTCAATGTTGACTACTGATTATAACATTTTGAGTAGGATCCTTGCGTCTCGCTCCTCCTGTACATGTCGCAGCTAGTCCATCAGGTCCAGGCGGGTTTTATTCCTAAACGGAACACGTCTATTAATGTGCGGCGACTACTTCGTATTTTAGGAGAGGACCATGGTTTGCCACCTGCCGCAATGGTTCTTTCGGTCGACATTGAGAAGACTTTTGATAGCCTGGAATGGCCGTTTCTTTTCCAGGTTATGCAAGAGATGGGTCTGTGAGAGGCATTCGTGTGCGGACATAGATTCTATACAGCTCAATGACGGCCCGCCTGTGGACGGGGCGATGGTATCATCGCTCTATTTAGTGGGACAAGAAACGCGACAAGGTTGCTCACTGTCTTCACTGCTGTTTGCTCGTGCGATTGAGCCATTGGCTGCACGAGCCAGGTCAGGGAAGCATTATGCCTGCCTGGATTACGTGGTGACATGCAGTATATCTCGCTTTACACTGATGTTCTGCTCATGTTTCTGACCGCCCAAGGAGAGGTCTTGACGGGGGCAACGATGCTCCTACACAGGTTTGGTGTAGTCTCAGGGCTTCGAGTGAACTGGGCAAAGACTTGACTCTTCCCGGTACATCAGGTGATGGAGAGTCCTGATTGCCTGGGCGGAATATGATGGGACCTCACTGCCTATCCTATCTTGGGACTAATATCTATCATAAGCAGGAGAACCTCTTGGAGGGCAATGTGGGCAGAGCGATGCGAGGGATTAAAGGGAGCATGGCATTCTGGGGTACGCTGACACTATCAGTAGCAGGCTGAGTGGCACTTTTGAAGATGGTAGCACTGCCTAGGCTGCTATATTATTTCAGGACGCTCCCGAACTGGATTCCAGGTTCGGTGTTTAGGACGCTCCGGTTCTTGACGGGGGGGGTTTGGGGGTGGGGTTTATGGGGGAGTAGCAGACGGCGAGTAGCACTGGCCACAATGATGCGACCCCGGCCCGAAGGCGGATGGGCGGTCCCAGATTTTGAATTGTATTACCTAGCGGCTCAGTTGCAGTGGCTTACCCAAGCGGTGGCTCGGGATTTCAGGGGCCCAGATGGCCCGATGGATTCCACGCCATGTTTTATCCTTTGTTATCCTTTGTCGGCGGCTGCGAATTGGCTCGTTAACCCATGAGGAGCGAACATTGAGATCCTGCTGGAACCAAAGCCAGCGTAGAGGTGGAGCTACCCAGCCATATGCCCTGGAGATTCCTTTAGGCATGTGCACGGCCCTCCAGCACGGGGGGACTGGACCGCGCTAGCAGAATGGGAGGAGCAGGGGTTGCAAGTGATTGGGGACCTGTACAAGGAAGGAGGCCTTTTGCCTTATCAGGTATTGCAAAACCGGCAAGGAGGACATAGTTCATGTGATTTGCATCTGCCCTAGCGTAAAGGACTTGAGGTTCAATCTTTTACGTCCTTTTTTTAACCTACATGCCGTCCGGACCTGCAGACAGGCAGCCAAACTGTGCTTCTCTACTAGCGACATCAAATTGAACTGTCAAGTGGTGAAGTTTTTTGACCTAATAAGAAAGAGACTTAACCATGCTAGATGAACTTTTTAAATCCCTCGAGGGTAACCATAAAACTGTTAATAACTCTGTAATTTTAATGCATCCTATTTTTATTATGTTTAAATAACAACAACTATGGACGTTTTTACAATTTTGTAAAGATTTTAATTAATCATATACAAATAAAACATCTACTTACTTACTTACCTACTTATCAGGTATTGCAAGATAGATATGATCTTCCCAGGGGGAATTTCTTACTGCACGCCGCCCTAGTGTCAGCGGTCCAACGTCATTGGGGAGGAGGGTTATCAGAGACGAAGAAGTCTTTAACATGCCAATGTGTCGTAATGGCAGCAGGGACAGACAAAGCTATAACGTGTTTATATAGGCGAACTTGTGGAAGAGGGTCTGCAGCCGCTGAGTCAATTGCAGGGGAAGTGGAAAGCAGACGAGGGTAAAGAAATTCCTGAAGCGACATGGGCTAAGATAGTAGAAAGAGCATGTTAGAGCACGCATAATGCTAGATTCCAACTTATTCATTTCTACATATTACATAGGGCATACTTAACCCCAGTGCGGATAATATTTGAACGTGGATACAGCCCGATGCCCATCAGATGCAGCGGACTTTCTCTATATGATGTGGAGTTGCCCGCAGCTAGGAACGTATTGGGAGGAAGTGGTTGTGGTACTGTGCCGAGCGACGGATAGGCAGATAGAACCCGACATGGGAGCATGCATATTACACTGGTTCCCTCACACGGCTCGGACGAAAGTCATGAGTATGTTTTTCAACCTGGGGTTGCTGTTAGCCAAAAGGGAATTGACGAGGCAATGGAAGACCAGGCAGCGACCCAGCATTGAGTGCTGGAGGGTGGAGTGCACTAACTGGGCAGCTAGTGAGAGTGTGGTTCCGTTTCAACAAGCTAGGAGAGATAACAATGAGAAGGCTCTGGAAACCGCAAAAGCATTGGAAACTCTAGTCGCGTTGCTGACAATACCTGAACCAGAATCGGATGATGACTCACTGGATGTACCGCTAGGTACTCCCTGGATTGACAGCTATAATGGGGTTCCTGCAGCTCTGGGGGACAATGTTGTGGAATTACGAACGACCTAGGCCAGGTTCGTAATTTTGGGAGAGTAAAAGAGCTACACAACCCTGAAAAGTTACGAAAGGATATAATATTTCGTTCATAATAGCCAGAACACACCAGTGGAATGAGCTAGGGGGCGGGGAGGGTAGGGGGTGTCAAGAAATCCGGGGAACGCATAACTTGGCTAGCACAGAGATGCGTACTGTTAAGGTGCGAATGTAACGCGAGGATGTTATCCGATGGTAGTTGGCACTAAGAGCACAACATAATAGATAATATAGCATGTAAGCATGTCCGGATGTTTGACGTGAACCAATGTATACGAATCAAGAAATATGTTCCTTGACAATAATGTGCTACAATCATAGGTGTTGTGTTTGTGATGAAAAATCAATAGAAATATATATTTTTAAAAATCATGTATTTTTAACTATATGTCGAATTTATTGCAAAACGGTTTAGCAAGGAACCTTTTTTCTGTGGACATAAAGCCAAAATAAATATGAATAAGGAAAATGGGTTTATATCTATATACGAGGGATTCAAGTGGTACAAAATGTTTTAATGAAAGTAGAAACAAGCCTATGTATCCACTTTAAAGTATTGTCGACATCTACAAACAATGGTCCAACCTCATTATCTTTAGCATGGAGTATAATGAAATATGAGGTCAGTACGGGGGGCATATAATATGTGGGTAAGGAATTGCCTCATCTTCACGTCACATATTGAACTAATTTTACACTGAAGTCTGCTGAAAAGAAGCAAAGAGTCATTGATTGTGTTATGGGACAAAGCAAACACAAGGAGATTATGGACGGAGTGCTGAAACCTCTGAGACACTCACTCCCAGTCACAGATCTGGGTTGAATCCATCAACGTTCTTTAGCTCACTTTGCCACCCCAGTTCAGACCCAGCTATATGCAAATCAGTCTTGACCCTGTGCCTCATGGTAGTTGGACACACAAATGTGTTTAACAATGAAGGTCATCCTCATGTGGTACTTAGTGCAGCTTTAAGTGCACCAACAGTTAAGTTCCTTTCTCTACTCTCATCCAAAATTTTGAAGTACACCACATTTTGTAAACTCATCTAAACTTGGGAATAATTTTGGGTCATTAAATGAAAGAAGCTTGTTCTTGATGTTATTGGTACTGCATGATACATTTCAGGTACAGTTTATTTACTATTTGGCAAAGCATACCTTTTTAGGAAAAAGTGTGAAGCAATCTAAGTGATAAAGCCCATATAGAAAATAATCTCTAAGGTAACCACTCAGGGGAAAAGCTTGGGTTCCCTTTATAGGTCTATCGGGAAAAGACATTTTGCACTTTTATTGGAAGTGTTTTGTGCAAGAATCCCTGCCTCCTTGCTGTATGGTATAGAATTGATCAATGTAGAGCAATGGGGATTTCTAAATGCTACGGAAGGCCACATTTTAAGAAGTTTAGCCTCAGTTAATTTGGCATGTTCCGCGGCTGCCCTCAGGTTATAATTTGGATTGAGAAGTACCTGAGCACAGGGTCTCGTGGGGGTAGTGCTTTGGGTCTTAGGCTTCGCACAGAGTGATTATGGCACCCTAGAGTCTTTGCTTCAGAAAGGAATCTTTTAACGTTTGAAAGGAATCCTTTAACGTTTAAAAGGACAGTCATTCATTTTTAGAAATGTTATGACTGCAATTAGATCAATCCCTGCTCTTCACTTTATCACTTTATCAATTAAGGGCCACCCTGAAACAGGCCACTTGGGATATAACTTTCTCTAGGGATAGGGAAGCTTGCACTTTAAAGATCTATCCAGCTATTGACTCGTGCATGATAAATAAAGTACAGGCATATATTTCTTGGAACTTGCCACATGGAGTGCCCCGGTTTTGGGTACTAGAGTATGCTCCCTTTAAGTCCTTTATTGGCAAAATGGTATGGTTTGCCACCAATTTGTATTTTGTGCAATAACGTCCTGGAAGATGTTCATCATATTTATTTGCCCATCGACGAAAATTGATGAGACCAATATGTCTACAGCTATCTATTCTTTCGGCCTCAGCATTAATTGAATCTCTTTATGAGCCATCAAATGAAATATTTTGTCATAGAATTTGTAAATTTTATAATTGTTTTTTAAACTTGTACTAAGGTTCATTAGGTATGTAGGGAATTATTATTATTTAATTTACATAGTGCTGAATCACCCCAAAGGGGTATCTCTGCGCTTAGGACGGAGTGCTACAGCCAGACCCAGGAGTATCAGAAAAGATGAGTTTTCAGAAGCTTCCTGAACAGAGAGGCAAAGCTGGAGGGGCAGCTCGTTCCAAAAAGCAAGGGCAAGATGAGTAAAAGCTTTGCCACCCTTGCGTGCCTTTTTAATTCTAGGGGTGCAAAGGAGGAGCTTGGACCCAGATCGAAGTGGCCGTGAGGGGGTGTACTGGATAAGTTTAGCAGATAAGTAGGAAGGCCCCTGTTCATTAAGGGCTTTAACCCCTTCGCCGTGGGGCTAATTCCCCCGCAGCACTGGGGGGAGGTGGAGGGCGCGCAGCACCACGGTGCTTGTGACGAGCTCGGCTCATCACGCTGCAATGTGGCGCTGTGCTCATGACGAGCTGAGCTCGTCATGACCACGCCCGTTTTTCGGAACCCTCAGCACAGCGGGGGAATTAGCCCCGCATGTCATGACTAGCTTGGCTTGTCATGAGCACAGCGCAACCGTGCCTCATGATGAGCTAAGCTCGTCATGAGCAAGGGAGAGGTTAAAAACAGTGCATCCTATCTTAAATTTTACCCGCTTTCTCACAGGGAGCCAGTGGAGTTTTTTGAGAAGGGGAATAGAAGTCGTTCTAGGAGGGGCGTTTGCTACTAGACGGGCAGCTGTGTTCTGCACAACTTGTAGCTTGTTTAGAGAGGCTTTGTTGGCCGATGCGTGCGTTACAGTAGTCCAGACGACTAAGTACTAGGGCTTGCATCAATGATTTTTTGGTAGAAGAAGGTAACCGGGGGAAGATTTTTCTAAGTAAGCTGAGTGTGCCAGCAGTAAAAGTGGCGTGAGCATCGAGAGTGAGGTTCTGGTTGATCCTGATGCCTAAATTCTTGACCACTTCCTTAGGAGATGGGGCATTGCCCAGCTCCTCAGGCCACCTACTGAGAGTTCAGCTTATAGCTGCTCCTCCAAACAGCATGATCTCAGATTTCTCGGCATTCCATTGGAGGAAGTTAGTCCTCATCCAGGCAGCATGGTCTTCATGCCTTCAGAAAAGATGGGTTGTGGAATGGAATGGAATATGTTTTTGTAGAGCACGATAGCTACCCGCAGGCATCCTAGCGCTATAACTGAGTACGGTGGGGTGAGGCAGATCGGGAATTATGTCCTGAAGAAGAAAGTTTTTAATTTTTTACGGAATAGCAGGATGTTTGGTTCTGAGCGGATGGATAGCGGAGTTCCAGAGCCTTGCCGCATTAGTAGAGAACTTTCTCCCTCCACTTCTTTCTCTTTTGTATCTGGGAATGATGACTTGGAAGGCAAGGGACGATCTCAGCTGCCTCTTAGGGTTGTAAGGAGTGATCAGGGTGTGATTAAGGACTGCTCCTTTCCTCCAGTAGGCACGGTGGGCGATGCACATGCTTTTAAAGTTGACCCTATCTTTTACAGGTAGCCAGTGAAGTGCTTTTAGTTCAGTTTTCACTGATTGCCGGCGGGGAATGCGTCAAAGGTGAGGAGGAGCTGGGTGTCTTCTGCAAATGAGATGGGACTGAACCCTAAGTTTCTCATTAGTTTGGCCAAGTGGGTAACATAAATGTTAAAGAGATTGGGGCTCCAACAAGAGCCCTGCCGTAACCCCTTGGTGACTTTGGTGGTTTTTGATCTAAAGATCCGAAATGTAACCGTCTGGGTTTTATCGGTAAGAAAGTCTGTCAACCACTTCAGTGCAAGCCCCTGTACTCCAATGCCCCGAAGTCTCTCCAGTAGGATCTGGTGCGAGATGGTGTCAAATGCTGCTGATAGCTCAAGCAGCACCAGAAGTGCCGCTTACCATTGTCCAGGGCCCTTCTGATGTTATCAGTTACCTCAATCGGAGTGGATTCGGTACTGTGCTTAGCTCGGAAACCTGACTGGGAGACATCAAGGCAATGAGAGGTTTCAACAAAGTTAGACAGATGTCTGTTCGTGTTTTTCAATAAGCTGGCTCTGAAGGGGGAAGCAAAGATTGGAATTGGAAAGCTCGGTTGTAGAGATCTTTATGAATGGGTACAACTTGAGCAGCTTTCCATTCTGGGAGGGAGTCTGCCTGTACTCCAGGAACTATTGAGAATGGTACAGATGGGTGTGGCTAGCTGTGCGGAAAATCTGGATGAGATTTTGGAAGGAATGATATCTAGGGGACAACCAGATTTAATTTTGGTAAGGAGAGATTCAACCTCTACTGGAGTGAGAGGGGTAAAGCAGTGGAGCTGCGAGGTATCGTTAGGGGAGCCAGGATATACTGCTGAAAGGGTGCGGAGAAATGTCATTGGAGGAGGTCATTTTCTGGTAGATGTCTTTGATTTTTTGGGTTCAAAAAGAATCTAAATTGTCGCACAGCAACTGTGAGGGAGATTCTGCAGTTTAGCAGGCTCTGGGATTCGTGTAAGGCTTCAGGATCTGAAAGAGGGTTCTAGAAGTGTTCCCAGCTTGCCCCAGCTGAAGAGTGATGTGTAGCTTGCAGGTGGATTTAATATTGTTATGGTAGGAGGACAGTGTGGCTTTGTATCTCTATCTTGCCCACTGTAAGTGTCATCATATCCATTCTAGTTTTTTTATATAGACTCTTTTCAGTTAGTAAGGCTGGGGAGTACCAGCTAGTTAGTGTGGGTCTGTGGCTTCATAGGGGTTACAGTATCTATAGTGTCTTAAATGATGGAGGTAAAATGAGCTAGTTGTTCTTCTACACTATAAGTGCTAGTTTTGGTGTTCCAGGAACAGAAAGGGGACAGAAGTTGGTCGGGCTTTAGTTTATGCCAAGGTCTCTTCCAATGTTTGGCGTGAGGTGTGGGGTGGAGTAGCTGCTAATACTTGCTCTGTGTGGGAGATTTTATTCTCTTTCAGAGTTTTATATAACGCGAACTGTACCCGAGACATCAGGTATCAGAACACATTACATGAGCACCAGTTTTTTAACAGATGGACACATTCATTTTTGTTAGGCATGGGGAGATTAAGTGATTTGACAAGAAGGCTAAGGCTACATCTCTGTAGTAATCAGGTCCAGACTTGTAGAGTATCTTCAGTTGTTTATTTGTAGATACTTACAGGACATATAGTTAAGTCCAGTACAGACCCCACCAGGAGCAGCCAGCATGCTGCTCAGCCCTTCTCAACTGACACTTCTGACTCCTAACATTCTGTATCCCATCCTTGGAACATTCCACTGGCAGTGCATGAGGAGACATGAATAACATTAAAGCCGGGATACTACATCTCCCCTTTTCTTCTATATAAAAAAAACAACAATGAAGATAAACAAAGAAAAAAACAAGATTGAGGATAGACAAAGAGGAAATCAGAAACATCACAAACCGAGAAGAGAGCAACAAAGAGAGAACACAAATATATATAGAACAAAAAAAAGAGAAGCAACAAGTGAGGAAAACAGATTAAAGTTAACCATCCTCCCTTCTAACATAACCGAAACAAAAAGAGAAAGCACCAATGACTATACCCTAAACACGTCAGCTGGCCAAGCAGACATGCGAGGAGGAAAGACATAGCAGCAGAACAACACTAGGGTGAAACCAGAGAGAGAACAAAGAAAAACTGACAGCAAGAGAAGAGTTCAGAATCCACAGATGATAAAAGAGAAAAAGACATTGTGAGGAATAATGAACTGTAAAAGGAAACAGGGAAAATGAGAGATTATTACAAAAAGATCACTCGTACTTCCTATTAAAATAGAAATAGAAATAGAATATAAAATAGAAATTACAATATAATGAAAACATGACGTTGCATTCCAAACTGGAAAATGTAAACGATACAGATTAACATTGAGGGAAACACCAATTAGCATTTAGACCAAAGAAATACACCCTGTGTGAGGGTAACATTGTACTCAACTTATGTGAAAATGGAACAGACTAGAACCATTACTAACTCCTACCCTCAGGAGTTAAAAGTTATGGTGAAAGTGTGCACACTGTGCACTGTACTGAGAGGGCAAAACCATATGACACACCACGTAAAAAGTTAGTGTAAAGACAACCTCGGCTAGAGGTTCAAATGTGCTGCACTGTTGTGATGGGACTACAACACACCCTAAGCAGGGTAAAACATAAAAATTTGAGCAAGGGCAACCTCGGGTAGAGGTACAACTGTTGTGAGGGGACTACAACCCATACGACACACCCAGAGTAGGGTAATGACGACCTAGAGTAATGGTCTGTTTCTGTGCACCGTAGTGTGAGATAAAAAGAAAACAAGAAGACTGAACATATACATATAACTTACCTGAAATGTGAGGGAACATAACTGAGGTAAGGTAACGTATATGAGTATGGACCCATGAACAATTTCACAACTATGAAATTAAGTTTTGATAACTAATATACATATATCTATACTACTATTATAAAGAGAGAACTGTGTCCTTTGAGCCAGGTAAACTCGAAAAGTACACCACCAATCGCAACACCCAATACAGCGTTGGAAAGGGGGGGTCCAGTAGATAGACATAGGCTATAAAAAAAATAAAAATAAACGTTATTTAAAAAATAAACAATAAAAAAAAAGTAGTCCCTAAGAAGTAGCGCCGGCCGTGTGTGCTAACAAGGTGCGTGTTGACATCATCGGAGTACAGGAACGCGAGGAAGAGCGGACAACAGCGCGGGGAGGAGTGGAAAACTTAGCCAGACTGGAGGGAATGAGGTACGTGAACCGCGGTGAAGTAAGGCGGACTGGAGCAGAGCGGAGAACGTAGCAAGACTGCAGCCCCATGAGGTATGTGCAACGCAGGGAGGAGCGGTGAAGTATGTAGGGAGGAGCGGTAAGTGAGGCGGAATGGAGCGGGATAGCGGACTGCAGCGGGGCGTGTAGACTGGCATGGTGTAGTGGGGGGCGGTGAAGTGAGGCGGACTGGAGCGGGGGCCTGGGTTTGTGCGACTGGGAGCAAGCGCTGAGGTAAGGTGCACGCAAGCCTGAAATGCTGCCCCCAGCCCCCTTCTGCCCCGGGCAACGCTGGGGCGGGATATATATATATATATATATATATATATATATATATATATATATATATATATATATATATATATATATATATATTAGAACCACATATGTGGGTGAGAACCCATAACTTATCTCTAGAAATATAGATAGAAACATTACCCTTGGACCAACACCCCAAGGGTCAAGTAATGAACTGTGTGTGAATGGGACTCGTATACCATTCTCCACGCCTGTAGATTTTTGAATACCAAACCTGAAGACAGGAAGTTCCTTGAGAAAGAGAACATAAGGTGTGGCATCACTAACAACTGTACTGTAATTAACATATCATATGTAGACAGTTACAATAATATGTGTATGTGTTAGAATAAACTCACTTAGCGAACAAAGTCCGGTAATAACATCCAATACAGTAATAATGCTCACAAGAAACACCGTGAGCTAGAAAAAGTCACGGCAATTCAGCTTCAGCTAACCTAATAAAATAATGTTCCTCTAACTGTGCTTGACACCAGAAACGTGAAAAATGCGTACAAAACTGCTGGTCTAAAAAAACTGTCCTATGTCTTTCAGAGTAGGAGAAGAACAGTAGACAAAGTTCAGTGTCCTGTGTTGGTTTAATAGCACATGAAAAAAAAAACAATTGAAACAAAGTTGAAAATCTGCACGCTCCGACATGTTTAATGTTCCATAATTCTTCTTGAATAATTTTGTAACTGCCCCTCGATTTGCTGCTCCTCGACTGTGAATTTACGTTCTGTGAAAGTAATTAAAAAAGAAAGGAATATCTGCAATATCCCAGTGCACCAAAACGAAGCAGCAGAAAAGTACGAAGGACAATGTGATTGGCAAAACATGACAAAGGATACTGGAAGCAGGTAGAATGCAGGTAGATCAATACAACTGCAAAATGGCATGCATCTGTGACGCCGTGCCAGATGGCTCCCGGTGCGTCTTGGAGTACCATGGTACTCTGTTTTCGGACTGTCTTGAGCTCCTAGGAATACCCACAGTGTCTTTATTTAACATATCACGGTTGAGAGATTTTTACTTGATTTTGAGTTCAGGGATTCAAACCTGATACAGCTTTATTTAATGAATGGCTTTTGGACACCACTGTGCCTCAGGATCAACCTCATCACTTGGGGACATGTTCGCAGGGGTTACACCATTCATCCCAAGTACCTTTTTTTGTCACTGGATAAGTTATAGTGTTCATTCATAGTTTGTGCTGTAGGCTTTGGACTTTATCCTCAAAACCATCCTTCGTGCATAGAAATCCCTGTATTCTTCTGGCAGTTCGTCTAGTGTCTTCAATGCCCTGTCCAAAATTTGCATCGCTCTGGAGGCTGCTGCAGGGTCTTTGTTCCCATAGGTGTCAGTTTTATCGTAGCAATCAGGTGGGAGGTGCTTCCAAAAGACATTTACGCCCACTCCAAACTCCTCTGCAATTGTATTATGGAACCACATAGCTAGAAAGAGAAAGGGGGAAAGCTGTAACACGACGAGAACATGCTACACCTGATTCAATGCGAAACACTATTAAAGAAGCTAAATAACTTACAATAAGTGTGCTAAACAACAATAAAATCCCCCAAAACACAAAAGCTGTACAATTAAAAAATATGTATAACTCAAAAATGTGTTGCCATTCCTGAATTTCTACTTGCTTTTCCCACTGCTTTGCATTAGTCCATTCCTGCTTATTCCAATGTCTGTTTCATGGCCACTTCAATCTACATCTTTCTTGTGGCCAGCACTAGCTGAAAAAGAAACCTCTTTATGACAATGGGCCATTTTTACACCAGTGGTGAAGTAATACGCCATCGGACATTTAATACAGGTTCTCGCACCTTGTGACTTAAGCAGTGCTGTGATTAGTCTGAGCACAGTAGATCAGCACTCGGACAGGGGCTTGGAGACTGCGCGTTCCTCACCAGGCTGTGTAATGCAGCCTGGTGGGGAAGATGCAAAGTGTGTATGCCGGTTTGACCGACCCTCTTGGGCCGGCAAAACATTTATGCCCACTTTAGAGTGTGCTTTATCTTCCTCCCCTTGCACTGGTCAGCTTGGCCCACCCGCCCCTCCCGGCACCTGAGCAGGAAAGAAAACGATAATAACATCAGTTATCGTTTTAGTTTTCCTTTGTACACTGCTCGCAGCAGTGGAGCAATGCTCTTCCACCGTAGAGGAGGACCCGCCCCTGCTCACAGGGCCTTCAGATGATTCAGGGAGTGAAGATGATGTCTGGGGCACGAGGGTGCAGTGTTGCCTTCTTCCGTTGCTCCGGTGAGGACAGAATGTGTGACTGTGGGTTCTCTTTTTTTAATATGTCTTCATGTTTGTAGCCAGTTCTTTTCATCTTCCATGTTTGAGCATTTTGCCTTATTTTTTTAGGGTGTTTATAGATGATCACTTGATGAGGACACTCAGAAATATCAAACCATTCCTTCCACAATCTGACTTCAAGCAGGTGGTCCAAGCGCTTCTGTTGCCGAGACTTGACCATGGCAGCGCTACGCTCTGTGGCCTCCCCAAATATACCTTGGCTCCACTAAGGGCATCTCTGAACGCTGCGGCTAGACTGATTACAGGTACCAAAAGGTGAATGTTTTGCCAATGTGCAACATTCCGTCCATCATCATGTGTGATTTGCTGTTCGCCCTATGTGAGAAGGGTATGCCCAGACGTGGGTCCCGTGCTCACTACGCCACTGGAGTCAAGCTATCCTGGCTGGTGACGGCTGATAGTCAGAAACTGGTCCTAGGATGCTTGATTCTGGTCCAGGGAAGACATGGCTTGGCAGTTCGGGCTGGACTGTTCCCATGAGCCACAGAGTCAAGACTGATTTGCATATGGCCATGTCTGAACCGGGGTGGCGTCGTGAGCAAAATAACGATGGATTAAACTCAGATCTGTCACTGGGGGTGAATGTTTTGCCAATGTGCAACATTCCGTCCATCAGCTTCTGTGTTTTACCAAAAGAAACGCGCACATATCCCCAGTGCTAAAAGGACTTAAATGGCTGCCTTACAAAGCTCGAATTCAGCTAAAGATGGCTTGTCTGGCACACTAAGCCCTCCATTTCAAAATCCCCAGTTACCTAGCGCAAAAACTTGAACTATCCAGGGATGGTAGACCCTAAAGAAGTGCTAACTCTTTCCTCTTGAAACTACACATCAATAGCAAAAAGAAAACCTGCCAACGAGCCTTCTCTGGCGCTGCCTCGAAGATCTGGAGCTCTCTCCCACTGGAAGTACGCAGAATCTCCTCCACGGCTGCTTTGTACTTCGGGATATTGTTCGCGCTATATAAAACTTTATAAATAAATAAAAATTCTTCTAAGTGTGTTTCTCTTTATCTAGATGTATTCCCAGACTGCTGTTCTGCCATTAAGTACATTCAAGGGTTTTTAGGTACCTCACTGGCAAGAATATGTCCTTCTACAAGAAAAAGTGATCTTCGACCCAACACGTTGCTCGCAATTCCATTTTGGCAAGTGTTCCTTGGTACACATTCTGTTATGTATCAATGCTGCACACCTTTAAAAGCTGTTTTCTCTCTGCTGTGTAGTTCACCGCATATTAAAAATATTAGTGATTCCAAATATTCACAAATTTCAATAATGTCACAGAGTGCATGAGATAATTTTGGGATTTTGTAATTACTTAATATGTGGATTCACGGACTGTTAATTCCTATTCAGATTGGGCACTATGTAATTCTTACACACAAAATGCCCCAAATGTTCTGGTCACACAACTGGTTCCAAAAGTCTGGTTATAAATTTGTGAATTTACAATATGGTGAGAGTAGTAGACAGTACTTAATCTGTAAAATAGTAAGTGCCAGGACCCTGACCAGGAGGCCACTGCAGCTTGCACCACCCCATCGCCCTGAGGGCGACAGTTTACATTATTCCAGGTCCCCAAAGCTAACGGAATGGCTGGGAGGCAGGTATTAGTAATTTTTAACGCATATTGTATTCATAAACAAACGTTGTTCTGCTCCTCTATTAATTAGATGAGCAGCACCACCATGTGAATTATTGACAAGTGCCGGTGCCGAGCACCGGTTCAAATTAAGCACTGGTTATAGAGAATTTTTTTAAAGCAGATGAAAATTTGAAAGCATATAAGTATCACATCAAAACTAAAATGACATTTTGAAAAACTCTCCTGCCATTCTTACCAGGGATGAAAAGCACATCTCCGGATTCCAAGTAGCACTCGTAGCGCCTCGCTTTGGAGAACAGCGGGTACTTGTCCAAGTCTGGGTTGTCAACATTCATCACCTCCGACTTGTCACCTGAATAGCTCACAAGTTAAGAAAATATTGTCATTTTCGCCAAATGAATTGGGTGAAGCAGTGCGCTAACGCAGTTTGATAATAAGTCATGTTATCATTATCATACTAAAACTGTAACACATGTGGTAAATGGGTCAACAGCTAACAAAACAAAGCTGATACAGGAAGCATGAGATGCTTTGTAAGAGTTTGATATTTACAATTTATACTCCGTCTCTCCTAAATTAACTGGTTAATACTTTCATGTGTGGTCGGAAAGATGCACAATTAAAATAAGACACCTATGGAGTCTACATTTCCTGCAGTATGCACTGGGTCTGTTACCTCTTCAAAAAACCTAAAAACATTTCTGGTTCTCATGATGAAATTACTGTTCTAGCACTCTCCTTTCAAAATAATAGACAAATGCTTAAGCCCAGTGGTTTGGGGATTTTTTTTATTCTATGCCGATATGTAAAATAAATGTGCAAGGGAGGTCCGGGCTAATTGTAAGTTAAATGCAAAAACAACAGTTGAAAAGTATGCAAATCAGTCTTGACCCTGTGCCCCATGGGAACAGTCCTGCCCGAACTACCAAGCCAGGTCCTCCCTGAACTGGAAACAAACCGGTCCTAGGATGCTTGTTTCCAGTCCAGGGAGGACCTGGCCTGGCAGCTCGAGCTGGACTGTTCCCATGGGGCGCAGGGTCAAGACTGATTTGCATAGGGCTGGGTCCAAACTGGAATGGCATGGGGAGCAAAAAAACGATGGATTTAGCCCAGATCTCTGTGCTGGCGTGAATGTATGACATTGTTCTGTATTCTGTCCATCAATAGTTCTTTTTGTAATTGTAAGTTAAGGCATTATTATAGCCCAGACATTTCACCTCTGGCTTGCATGTAGTTACGATGTTCTTCTCTGCACTGCACACCTCAGGCCTCTGGGATGCTGGCTGGCCCACTTCGGCTCAAGGGTTGAGTCCTGTGAAATTCCACCAGTGATATCTCTCTAGCCACCACTTTGATCACTCCCAGGCCAGTAAGAGGGCTGAGATCACGCAAGGTCCATAAGGATATTTCGTCTGCTATTCCCAGACTTGCCCGAAAGTAAATTTTTTCTACTTGCGTGAGTGCTGAAGTCCCATTCTTATTTGGCTCATCGTCCACCACTTACGCAACACTTCCTTGAGGGACCTCACAATGTTGTGTTTTTTTTACTTTCTATATTCAAGAAACAAAAATGATGTTAACTATTCTTAGGGCCAGATGTATCAAGGGTTTTCCCGTTCACAAACGGGAAAAAGCCTTTTGGGATGTATTATCCCAAAAGGCAATCGCAAAATTTCCGATTCCCTATTTTGCGAATGCATTTAAGGAATCGCAAATTGCGATTCCTTAAATGCAATTCTGGAAGCACCCAAAATGTGCGATCTGGCCTTGAGGAATCGCAAATTACCACCAACTTCAAGTTGGTGGTAATTTGTGATGTCCTAGAAAAATTCACTTTTTTGCATTTTTCAAAGTGCCATGTGGCGCACATATATGCCCTTAGGGCATATATGTGCGCCACATGCATATTTTAGAGGTGCAACAGGGTGTCCTTTTGGCACCCTTGCACCCTTGAAATTGCATTAGTAATTTGTGAGTATCTATTGGGTACTCGCAAATTGTGAATGTCTTCCCATTCAAATTGTGTTACTGTGCTACATAGTTAGGTAATATGAAGGGTCTCTCTACACAGCATATTGTGCCATTTCTATTTGTTCCGCCACATAAGCTCATTCCACCCCCTTTTGTACCGCTTTTGGCCACCATAAGTGTGGCAGGGTATGCTCAGACATGAGTCCCTTGCTCACTTTGCCACTGGATTCAAGCAAGCCGGGCTGAAGACGGCTGCAATGCCAGAAACCGGTCCTCGGAAGCTTGTTTCCGGTCCAGGGAAGGCATGGCTTGGCAGTTCGGGCTGGACTGTTCCTATGAAGCACAGGGTCAGACTGATTTGCATATAGCCATGTCTGAACTGGGGTGGCAGAGTGGGCTAAAGAACGGTGATGGATTAAACCCAGATCATTTGACTGGGTGTGAGTGTTTGATTGGTTCAGATGCTCCGTCCATTACCACCCCCTTTTGTACCATTGATATTAAGACACTTGCTCGTTCATGACAATGGGAGAAAGGCTGTCCAGTTCTTAATATTCATGTTGTTGTCGGTGTTTCTGAGGCATGTAGCACTACACCCTTTGTCATTAGCTACCATTTATTGTATAGTTTTGAAAAAATTGCCCTTTCTGCAGGATCACCCCAAATTTGGGGGGCTTTTAATCAACCTTGTGCTGCCTCTAGAACCCTGTGCACTTTACCCCTGCTAACCAATAATAAACTGTTTGTGCTCTTTCCAACATGATAAATGTAAACTCCTAATTGGCATAATTAATTTACTTATAAGTCCTTAATATATGGGACCCACAGTGTACCCAGGGTATGTAAGTTAAATGTCACCATTGGGCTTGCTGCACTCATTGTGCCACTGACTGCAGTGACAATCTAAACATGACTGCAGGCCTGCCACCAGAAGCCTGGATGTGCACATTTAAACTGCACATTTGAACAGTACAAATAACTTTTGACAGGCCTAAACCTTCCTTGTAAATATTATTTGGGAACCGTAAGGTGCCCCCCTATAGCCCATAAAGTGGGGTGACTGTTATTTAAAAGTAGGACATGTAGGGGCATGTAAAAGTTTAATATTCCGGATGTCCTTACAGTGAAAACACTTAAGGGGTATATTCACTATAGCAAGACTGTCTGCTTCCATAGGGAAACACTGGATTACATCAGTACACCTCATAATGCTAATTTATAATTGGTAACAGTAGAATTAATTCAAGGACTCTTTAATAGCTAAACAAAATCCAATTGAGTGGTAGAGTTTAATGTGGTCTACTTATTACAGAAATTGTACTTTAGAAATGTTACCTTTTGCCTGTGTAAAGCCTCTGGAGGCCTTTCTGTAAGTATCCAACTGTTATCTGGCACCTTGATGGCTCCAATGTGGTGAGGTGTGAACTTGTTCCAGGACAGGGCAGTGGGCCTTGGGTATGGGAAAGTGTTGTCCTCCCCTTGGCAGGATGGATTGAGGGATGTGTACTTCAAAGAGGCCACTCCTGTAACAGGCAGCTCTAGCTCACAGCTGGGCCTGCCCGCCCTTATGTCTCTCTAGCCTGCTAGGCACCAACACCTGTGTGAGAGACAGCTGGTTTAGAGTGGCCATTAGGATGGGCTGTGAGCATCCTCCTGGACTTTGGAGTGTCAAATCCTGCTTAAATGGGACATCCTGCATGACTGGTTTGCTGGGGCTTTACGTATAATATTTGGGTAGCACTTCAAAAGAGGGTAACAGAACGCCAAAGCACTTTGTATGTATCCACTGTCTGGTTGCTGAAAGCTTAGCTGTGATTTTACCAGACTTCTGTCTCTGGGGTTGCTGGTGGGTATTGGGACTGCCTATACTGGATTTTAATGTTAACTGTGGCAGGACACTAGGATTACCACAGTACACTCTCCACAAAACCCCATCCCTCTGAGCCCACATTACTGTGGCTGAAGACTGCGCCTATCTTGAAAATACCCAAAGTGGGTAGGGTTAGCCTCTGGAATCTTTACCTTATTAGATATAGTGTCCCCAGGGGTCATTTGCATCCCCTAACTTGTGCCAGGCATAAATGTGGATCCATGCATCCACTTCAGACCACTCCTGGACCTGTGGAAGATCAGAAGAGGATTGAACCTACAGTCTTAAGACCTGAGAAGGACCTAGAAAGCTTGATCTGAGCTCCCTTGTACCTACGATAAAGAACTGGACCCCCAGAGTTATAAGGCTGACTGACCTATTGTTCAAGCTATAGGGATTCAACATGCTTCAAGAGGCCTTCCTTGCAAGTACCCATGTGATCAGTTGGGACTGGACCCTCCTGTTGGCCTCTATCTGACACTAAGGTCTTGGGGAGACTTTAAAACTCTACTCTGTTTGTGGATTGGGACTTAAAGGCCTAAAGCCCGACTGTAAAATCTTTGACTAGGGCAAACTTGATTAGTGTATCCGACCTGTGCTCAATTTCCGGTCAGTGTCGGATTGGGCCTACGTCTTGTTCTACCACTACCATTGACTATTATTAAACCTTTGAACTTCTTGGCACTATTTTTACTTCAAATTTTAAAAGTTCCCCGGTATACCTTATTGGATTTTTGTCATTTTGTTTGTTAAATTTTACACTATTTTTATCATTCGTTTTAGAGTTATTGTTTTGTATTTTAACGTTACTACTATTTTAGTGCTACACAAATACTCTACACATTGCCACTACGTTAAGCCAGTATGTGCTCTGTGCCTTACCTACTTGGGGATTGAGCTTAGATTAATTTAGTGACTTAAGGTGTTCACCCCAACAAGGCCTGTGGTTAGGACCCCCTCAATTGCACCTACTATGCAGGTTGCTGACAGACACAGAAAAATCAGACTGAGCTCCTTATGATGGGACCCTGGTCGGCTGCTTGTACTGCTAGCCCTGCAACTTCTTGCTGACTACACTGCCATCTTTTTTCACTGTACCCTGGCTGCCAGTGGATCCACACCCTAACCTGTACTTGCATGTGATTACTTTGTGAGTGGGCTGGCACATTACTCTCTTGTCAATGTACTGCTATAATAAGTACATGATGGCAATCAGTTTTCCAATAGCACGGCTACTGGTTATGTCTTAGAAGTAAGATTTCACTGTTGGCTGCTTAATGACACTGTTTAAAGGTACAAAATACACTAAAAACCAAGTGAACAAATATTGAGGCATGAGTTCACAGGTCAGTGGGATATATTGGAGAACCTTTGACAGTTAAAGGATGTGGGGTGCACTGAATCTCACAGAAATCCGTCTTATAAATTTTAATCTTGTCCAAGGAGCCAGAAAAGAAGCACACTTGGATCTATTCTTGAGAACATTTTGTATCTCAAAATCTCTGCACAGAGTTTCAAGTGCTCCCTCTGTGAGGTAGATCCCACACTGGCAGGATTAGACCAGGATGTGACCAGATGATGAAGCATGCCTCTACAAGTGAAGGGACTTCCAAATATCCCATCAACTTGTGAGCTTAGGGTTCAATTTTGGTTTGCTTGATTCTTTGTGTGGTAGGATATTATACCGGACATACTTTCCTCTCTTTCCTGTTTAAATGTAGATATGATTTAGTATGCACATACTTGTGTTCTTCAATCATCACAAGTTACTTTTGTCATTGTCAGCAGCTAGCCAGAATAAGACACAGGGACTGGCCTCCACTAGAGCATGTCCTTGCAACTACTCCAACTTTTGGCTTCAGTCGTGTACCTTATGGTATGGAAGTATGGCGAAAACAAAGTACTGCTCCGCTTCTGTTCAGGGAAGCAGTTGCAAACAAGTCAAAGGTGTATCAGCCACCCCCTGAAAACTCATCAAAATCTACAATTAGTCATGGATAGTACTTACATTACAGTTGTTAAAGGGAAGTGCTGACATTACCCCCCAGTCCATGATGGGAGCAACAGAAAGGATGCTGGAAGCGGAGAAAGATCTACTGAACCAACTTCATGAAATCCCTCATTAACTGTAGAAATTACATAACAAGAATGTGGCCTTGGTGGATAGAGTCTGTTTTGATAACATCACATATCCCCCAAAATGAAGAGAACAGCAGCATGAGGTCCCTCTTTTTGACTCTCATACTTGAATAGGTAGGGCCAGGACTTCATCCTACCTCTGGTATTTTAAAGGGCACTCAGGATTTGCTGCAAGTGCCTACCAAAACATGTTGCCAGCAAACTGGTTATTGCCTGTTTCCTTAGACACCATCAATGCATATAGACAAACATGACAGCAAAAAAGAAGACCCATTCCTATACAAAAACCATAAAATATGTTTCTAACCTGACTTCCTTCGGGAGTCTAGTGTACAGCACAGGAAAGTCCTGATAGTCCATACACTGCTCGACAAATAGAGGACATACGCCATGCTCTACTTGGTCCAGCTACCATGCTTCTTAATCTGGTTGGGAGGAACAAGGAAACCTTTGATCCAGGAGACATGGAAAAGCTTCTGGAATTTTTAGAGATGTCTGAAATGGCCACATTCCAGGCTTCTGGTCAAACTGAATGTCAGGAATCTGCATCAGCAAACAGGACATGAATAGTCAATGAAACACAGACTTAACATGCACGTTTGGAGCTTGTCACAAGGAGATGGGTACAAAGAATGATCCTTTAATGATGGGCTCATATAGTCTTGCTATGGTCACCACTGGCTTTTGACACAGACTTTATTGTACTTTCCCCTCACTTCTCTTGGTCTCTGATGGTTCGATTGTATCTCCCTCGGAAGATGGCCCATATCCTAAGGACGATATTGCAATCGGTCTCCGAATGTTAATCACTAAATTTAATTTAGAAAGTTTTTTCCCTTCTATAACAGTCTCTCTCTCACCTTCCAAACCTCTTTCCCTCCTAATGCCTAAACATTTCAATGGGCTTTTTTTAAATCACTGGCTAGAGCACTGCTTTGGAGAAGGATAGGTGAGGGTACTTTGTGTCGTGTCAGAGGTCAACTGTAGCAATACAATAGAAATAGACAGAATACGGATAAGTGTCTTGTTGATGGCCGTTATTCCTTGCCGATTTTGAACCGTACGACCATACCATTTTTTTGGGAATGAGCCAAAGTTGAGTGGAAGAATATATTTGTCTCATATACAGCTGAAAAGACTGATTTCTCTTATGCAAAGGGCCCCCCATATGACACTAATGTGAAAACCAATAGTACTTTATAGCGAGAAATATTAGACTTAACCTTGAGAAAACAAAACTAGTACTTAGAGATTTTCTAAAAGCTCATGTGAGCTAGATACGAAATAATAATAAAATAAGAAAGAACAGGAAACACTGACTTACCATACTAGGAAAAATGGTAAATCAAATACAGATCTGGATAAAAACGCAGAGCAGGCTTTATGTAATATAGTAATTCCACCATTAAAAATAATCTTTTTTAAAAGTTTACTTTGAGAAAATAGACTCATCCTGAGACAGAAGGTTTAGTGACTGGCTAACATAAAATGTGTTAATGGTTTCAGAACACATCTTTAATGAATTAATAGAGAAAGAGAGACCTAGATTTGTAACTGAACTTTAAATGGGAAGGAAGACTTAGTTCTCTTTATGTTATTATGTACCAACAATACAAACATGAAGCAAGTGTTTTAAGTCTCTATTACTAGATCACAGCTAAAGAGGTAGATATATGGCATTGGCATCTTTATTCAAATGATCAAACAGAGAATGTATTCAGTATAAACATTTGTTGGGGAAGATTTAGAAAGCAGACAAATGTACCAAGTACTAGAGAAGAAGTTGAATAACAATGAGTGTATACAATATTAGAAATAGGATAAGAAATTACATTGTTGTTAATTTAATGTCATGATGTAATAAAAAGTCTTTTTTGTAAAGTAGTGTGTTTTTATTTTTGTAGTAAGACCTGGTGAATATTCACTTGAGAATATAAATGAGAGTGCTACTTATATGTGGAAAACCAAATACTCAGCAATCCAGCTGTGAGAGTAGCATTGATCCAGAGAGGGGTATTGGTGTTATGGAGTATGAGTCAGACACCTAGGGGCCTATTAGTATGACGGGCGGACTTTGTCCGCCCGCCATCCCATCGTATATAGTGACCGCCTGCCATAAGGGCGGGGGTCCCGTGCCCGCAATTAGGATGCGCCCGCAATTAGGATGCGCCCGCCACAGTGGCGGGCGCATCCTGCATTCCTGACATTGTGGCGGGCGGTGCACTCAGCGCCGTCCGCCACAATGCCAGGAAGGCATGTTGTGCAGTTCCATGCACAACATGGCAGGCAACGCGCGGTGCCTGCCATGTTATGCATGAAACTGCTGGGGGGTACCATAGGTACCCCCCATGTGCACCCCCACCCTCCCAGGAGTCCCTGGGGGCCCGCAACAGCCCCCCAAAGCAGACTCCGCATGCCTTTCCGTGGCGGCATAGCCGCCACAGAAAGGCATTGGAAAATGCCCATTCTAATATGGCTGGCGGTGTCTGATAGTCACCGCCACCATATAGAACCCTTTTCTGCCTGGTTGCAAGGCGACCGGGGCGGAAAAGCGGCAGACGGTCTTTCCGTCCGCCGTGGACCCCCCAGCCATAATAATATGGCAGGGGGTCATTCCAGCACGGATGGCTACCGCCGGCCTGGCAGGGGCGATCCGCCCGCCATCCTAATGGGGCTCTTAGTGTTGAAAGTGGGCTGGAAAGGAAAGACATTTGGCCTATTTAGGCAGTCCTTATTTCTTCCTTCAGACGTGGCTGTCAAAAACAAATTTTTCGACTACAGGAAAAATGCAAATTGGTTTTTACAAATATTATGTGCAATACATTGTAATACATTTTTGCCTCGAAGCCAAGACTCCAAATCCAATAAAAATCTAAGCCCTGCAGCTTACAGCGGTATATGATGTCAAAGGCATACCTGATAAATACAAGTATGGTGCATCACGCGGACTATAAAGTACAACACGCTTCCTCCCAGTCACTTGGATTAACAAGTTATCCATCACCTGAAAAATAAGGAAACCACCAATCAGTATGTGTCCTCTACCTTACCAGTCTTTGTATGTCAACAAAACAAATATGTTGCAATATCTATTGTAAAAACCGAAGTATAATTCTCATTCACAAACCAGGGATACACAATTTGCACACCGATTGTTTGCAAATGAGCATGTAATTTGAGATGCACCATATGTACTAATAGGTTGCATTGCAAATTTGCTATTCACGAGAGGCCGCTTAAAAGACCTATTAAATAAATATTAACTAAGCAGGTAACAATTTGCGGCCCTCTGTGAACGGCTACCAATGAAGGGATGGATACCTGCACGGGACTTCCATCTTGCATTTGCTTTCCGAAATAAGAAACAGTGCCCCTGTAATGGTCATGGGCTGTTTTCTTTTTGGAAAAACATCAGGGGAGCAGGCAAAGTTCCCATGTCCACCGCCCGCTATTCCCGAGGCTGCTGAGAAGATTCACATGAGGAAGTGTCCAAAGGGGACACCATACACATTTACGGATCAGTTACCACTCCAACTTACAGGTGGGTAACTCTTCAATAGTTTATGGCCACAGTTGCAGACACAATGCATCAATGCACTACTTTCCAAATCCCAAATAGGTAGGAGATGCCCCTTTCACACAACTCCTATCTCCGATTTAGAAGGATCGCAAAATTGCTATCTGATTTGTGAAAGAGCTTTTGTACATTAAGCAAAGCACTTTTGTGGTCGCAAACCCCTGTGATTTTGCTAATTGTAGGGTTTGCCATGGCAAACAGGATTTTTATACCAGTAAATTAAATTTAGTAGATTCAGTTCTTAGACCTATAGTTCTACAAAGGTCATGACTGTATACGAAAAGCTGTGCTTAAGTACTTGAAAACACAGACTGCAGCAAGAATGTTCTAATGATTACCAGTAGGACTGTCACTACACACAATTACTGTATTTATAACAATATAGAAATTAGCATCCTTGAGAAAGTACAGGATTAAACAAGCGCAGGCTACACTTTTTTATCTGCAATGGTGAACTTTGAAGAAATGTATGTCATGGAATAAAATCCCCATACTACCAAATCAGTCTTGTCGATTTAAGAAACCAAAAATTATATTAGCAAAACGAATGAAATTCTAAAATTAACATACTTTTATGCGGGATAGCTGGTTTCATCTACTTCTACTGTTTTACATATGCATATATATTACTGTTTATCCTGAAGAGCAGCATGGAACATCCGGATTAAGCCAAGTTTTCCTCTGCTCATCTCAAAGTATTTTGTTGGCTCTGTTTGAACAGTATTGAACTTAAAAAGTAATACTTAATAAGTCAAATTGAACTCACTTATACTTTAGCACGAGGGTCTGCCTTTCTCTCTCAAATAAACTACCCAGCCAGAATACAAACTATAGGAAGCACAAATGAATTCTCAATAGACCAGTGTCTCAGAAAGGCCTAGAGAGATCGGGCACGTCAAGTGCCAACATGTCAGAGAAGTAAGCCAAATGTTTAATTTCTCTCCGATATTTGGATAGTCTCCAAGTCTCTGTGTTGTCTGCTTGTGACGTCACTTCCCACAAGGCATGACAATCAAATGAGCTGTAACTTCCCAATTAAAAAAATACAGTATTCTTGACTTAAGCATAATAGTGATCTTAAAACATACTTCCCATTCTCCCTTTTAAAGGATATCCTTAATTTTTAGGGTATGTGAAGTTTTTAATATGTCCTCGTTTTCTGATGGATCCCCCTAAGATCTGACTGTGCCAAATTCTTTTTACAGTAGTGTTTAAGTGTTTTCCATTTGTAGTTCCAACAACACACTATTTTTCACTTATTAATATTAGGAGGCATATCAAAATGTAACGGTTAAAAACAAATACCATTTTACATACTTCACTGTGGCTGAATCGGTCTTAATAGCGCACACGTTTGGAATTTTCTTCCATCAGCCACCTCTTCCCTTTTTAGGTCTCGCTTACCGTTGCAGAGCATGTGGTGCTCGCTGGCGAGCGATATGGTAAATGGGGACTTTCAGAAGGGGGTTTGAAGCCCCCCACTCATTTCTATTGTCTGGTGTCACCGTTTATGCTAAACGGTGGCCTGCCATTGAAAATGAGGGTTTTTAGTCAATGCCCTTTCGCCTTTTGGTTCTGCCCATCCGGACTGGATCGCCTGCTTCACGGCTGTCTTGAAGCAATTCTTATCTTTAAGAGGCTGTTATTTTAAGTGGAGATCTCAGTGTCTCTGACTCGAAGCTTGCCTGTATGTTTGTTTCCTTACTCGGCTGCATGTGTTGTGCTGACTGTGCTATATGAGATCAGGCTGAGTGTGGAATGTTCAGGAACGTTTTAAAAACAATAGATTCTGTAAAGTTCCATTCAGTTGTGAAGTGTCAGTTTAGAGCAACGACAATCCAGGAACACCAGGGAGTACTTATATACACAGCAAGGAACCCCTAATAATACTTACCTGGTCCCCAGTGGGCCACCAGGTAAGTAGCTCTGAGTGGAGCCAACCTCGGATCACCTCGTGGGATCTTAGGTAGTGCCTGCAGTTAGTAGAGGTTTTCTGCTGTCAGCCTAAGGATTTCAAGGCCTAAATAAGTTTGTAGGGCAAGGCCTCTGTGAGTAGAGCTGATACTAGTTTAACGTGTACCGCATCTGCTAAAAGAAGACTAACTGTGGTGTCCTTCTCCAGCAAAGCATGCCATAGTAGAGGAGCCTTGAGAGTAATCGGTGCCTTTCAATACCTTTTACGTGTATGGCCACCTTGTGATCAGTCAGTCAGAGGTTACGGCGCTATGGGCCTGAAGTGTTGTGAGTAAATATGTTCTTGATCTTGGGGCACTTTACTGCTGCAAAGCCTTGTGTGTAAAGAGGCTCCATGCGATCAGTCTGTGGAGTAGAAAGTCGTTTTGAGGGGAGAATGGTGGTGTGTAAAGCTATCCTGGGATGCCACGTAGGCCCAGAGCAGGAGCTCGCAATGCAAGGAATCTGTCTTAGAAGTGCAGGGCAGTTTGTGAGTAAAACCTAATTAGAACCAGTGTGACTTTGTCTTTTCTTCCCTTTCCCCTCTTCAATTCCACAAGTACTCATGATTTATTTCGATAGTAGCTCTTTCTCTTAGTGCATATTCCACAGTTCTCGCATATATAGTACCAGGAAACATATGATATCACCACACTAGACTTTTTGTTTTACCATAGGCCCTATGTGTACTCCTTTAAATAATATAGCCACAAACTGAGATCAGATGTAATTCAAAATCACTAAAATAATTGTATAACTGCAACGGTGCTTGTTCATGCACCCTATGTTATGATATAATGAAACCTAGCCTTGCAGTCTGTGGAAAGCCCTTCCCACCTTTTGTTAAAATACCTGCACCATGGGAAGAGCAAAATAAGAAATAATCGAATATACATGAACGCTGAGTGAAAAGTTACAAAGTGTGTGAAATGCCGAGTGGGCTCAACACTTGTTAAAATATGTAAGGCTCTGTAGAGGACCTCTTTCCTTTTTTCTGTGCTCCCTGGTCTCGTTCTTCATTCCTTTTATCCTTTTGTGCTCTCGCTCTCATTACTCTCCCCTTTGACCTGGTGTCTTTTACAACCCTCGGTTGCTATTCTGATTTTTAAACTATCATCTGTGTACTTGCCCCTATGCTTAGGGTTCTCTTTGAGCTCTCAATTATGTGAGTTTGGATCTCTCTCGTACCTTCCCCTCTTCCTCCAGTGTTCTCTGGTTTCTTGCATTTCTCTTCTGTCCATCTCATCTCTGGGTTCTCGTACATCTGCTCTTCACCCTGTGATATGGAGCATATCCCACCAACTCCTCCCACTTTGGGCTCTCATTCCTTTCAGTTTGTTGGCCTCATGGTAGCCAAGGCTCTCCCTCCTCCTCCTCCTCCTCTTTGATGGAGGGGTGCTGTCACTCATTTATCCCATTATTTGGTATTTCTTTTAACTCTCTGGGTCTTCTATAATGCCTCCATTAGTCTTCCGATCTGGAATCTCTTTCATCCTTTTTTCCGACAGTGATATAGAGTCTTATTTCGCATCTTGACACGGCACTAGCATGTCTCATTACTCGTCACATGACACTGGGCAATATCCTGGCTCTATGGTCGCATAGCAGGGTCTTTTCTGAAAGACAGTCAGACTTAGAGGCAAATCAGTCAAATGTCAGTATTAACTCTGAAAGGCTGATAGAACTAGGGATAGTCAGACATGTGCCATCATCCGTGTTAAAGGCCAATTGGGGATGGTTAAAGATCAGTCAAGTGGCAGATGTGCCTCTTGAAGCCTATTAGGGCTATAACAATGGTTGACAGATTATTAAAACTTAGATTAGTTAGTCACATACCACCATTATCCCCGGAAGACCGGCTGGGCTGCGAAAGATTCATTCATACATCAATCCTTCTTCAGGAAGGGTCAATGAGTTGAGGAAGAGTCAGTCACATCCCACGTACCTTCATACAGTTGACTGACTCCGATACAACACTACTGCATTACATGATAATAAAAATTAATTATGCAATAATTTATGAAAAAATAACCTAAAATATATATTTTACCCCTAAATGTAAACATTTTAAGGAAACCAGGTTCAGTAGATTTTGTGGGTATATTTTTTGTTACTAGACGTGTTTAACGTGGCAATTTGTTGTTTTGTCTATCCCTGCAATTGCCATTTCCATGGTGGTGTCATGTTGCTGCGGGATTTCTCTGGACTGGCCATTTTAGATCTTTTCCTATCCATCAAGTGTGCACCTATGGTCATTGATCTTTTTGTGATCATTACTTTTAATCTATAGTGGTTCACAAAGTGGTATGTCCTTTTTATTTGCCTTTTTCTTTGTCCATAAGTCAGTGTCTTTCAGATTCCCTCTGATCATTCGGCTATCTTTGAATTGGTCTATTTCTCCCCTTACTCTTTTTTTGAAGGGGGCACCTCTGTTCATCTCTGCATTTCTATGAAGAGATCTTCTTTGGGCAATGCTAATTCTTTGAAAAGGTCAACTCTTTTTTTTGCTCTTGTGCCAAAGAGGTTGCATCTTATTGATAACCTTTCTAAAAGTGTTCCCTCTTGGCATTTCACCTTCTCTGGAAGGATCGAATCTGGCCAGTAGCCATCCTCTGAAGTGGTCACCTTTTCCTGGAGTGGTTGCGCTGGCCAGTGTCCTTTATTTGAAGGAGGAGTTGGACAGTGTGTCATTGTCATTTCTCTGAATGTTTTACCTCCTAACAATTGCCTTTCTTTTGAGGGTTCCATCGGTTAATTGCCTTTCTTTGTTGGGAAAGGCCTTCAACTGGAGCCTCTGCTCTTTTTACAGAACGGGTTTCACTTAGTCATTGACCATCATCTGTGGGAGACCACTTTGGCAATTCATTGGCATTCCGGAGAACAGGCAACTTCTGTTCACTAGTCTTTTTCCAGAGGGCCACCTATGGTCATTGCAGTTTCTTTTTATGGACTGCCTATGACAATTGCCTATTATTTGGTGGTGATCTCTGGTAATTTTCCTTTTTATGAAAGGTTGAGCGCTGATCATTGGTGTTTCTCTGGGGGTCAGCTCTGTTTATTGGTTGTCCTTGAAAGGGTTTTGATTGATCAGAGGTTCTTTTCTAAATTGATCACCTCTAGCCTCTGGTGGCTGTTGAATGGGTGATGTATAGTGATTTTTTTTAGCAAACTTTATCTTGCCTCATTGGCATTCTTTTTAAAAAAAATTATTTTTTATCCTCGTCACCTTCAGTCTGATAGCAATTTCACCGTACCACAAAGCCATTCCGAACCATTGCTTTCATGGGTGGGTTCTCAGGCCCTCACACTCTCTGAACATTGGCCTTCATTGGCATAGTAGAGGTGTTTTAATCTTTTCACGTTGGCATTCCTCTAGAACAGTAACCTTTGACCATTATTCTTTTTTTTTGGTGAAGGTGGAAGGATTGTTATCCCTTCTCTGGAGGATCCATCTCTGGTTCTTTCCTTATTTGGTCTTTTGGTTATCTATGAAGGTGTCACCTCTCTTTATTGGCCATTTCCTGCATAGAATGCCTCTGGTCTGAGTTCCTTTTATGAAGGGACCACCACTTGTCATTGTTCCAAGACCAGGTTAGTTTTAGTTTATGGTCTTTTTCTGAAGAGGTGTACGTTCATCATTGACATGGCACCTGGTTTGAGAAATGGCTTTTGCAAATCAGGGTCCAACAAAATATAAGGTTGTCTCTTTGCTGATCATTTAGTAATAGTGACAAGTTCCAGCTAACTCTGAGAGTCTTTGTGGTGGTAATATCAATAAAAAGTAATCTTGGTCAGTCAAAATTCAAATAACATCACTAGCAAACAAGTTAATCGAAAAATTGTCTGCATTTATTCACTAAACATTATTACTACCAACATTTCGCTATATCTTACTATAGAAACTAAAACTTTAAAACAGTAGGTAAATGTCCTCTTTGGAGAAATACATACAGTCTATCGATACATTGTTGTTGTTGACTAGAGAAGTATAGATTTTGACTGCTCATTAATGCAGCTAACTATGAATTTGAATGTTTCCAACCAAAGAAACATATACTCTCAAAATAAATGCATTTCATGGATTGTAAAAATGGCTGCATTTTTAATACAGGTGAATATCTTTGACGGTACACATATTTTATGCACATGTGAATCTCATAGAAACACAGGTACTCTAACTACTGTTGAACATCACAAACTATAAAAACGTACACTCTGACTAGGCCATTACACTTAATATAGAAGCATACATTCATAAATATATGTGCCTCTTTCTTACTACAGAAACATATACACGCCTAGTAAACTAACCTGTGAAAAAACATTCATACTTACCAATACCGTCCCCACAAAGTTGAGAATAACTGGTGGTTCTAGACCCTAAAGAGGGCTCTGCCCCGAAGGCACACCCACATTGATGCCCATGTTTGCCAAATCTTTTCCCATTTGCTAAACATGTTTGTCAGTCTCTGAGCACCAGTCTACTATGAAGCCACTCGTGTCCTCCTACCATTTTGCCTTAAGGAGGTATTATTCATAATTTTTTGATATGTGAGATAGAGAGATTTTTGCGTGGTTGCCTCTGACCGAAGCCTGTTTTCCAGTGGCAATGCATTGTTAGGATTTGTGTCATATTCGAGTCATGGGTCACCAAAGCATGGCTTAATTGTAGATGTCTGAATGGCTCAGTGTCCGTCAGGGTGAATTCACCTAGAAGTTCCTCTACGGGGTTTAGGCCACCCTTGCTCCACACGTCCCCTAGTTTTCTGGGGCCAATTATGTCAGCGTATCACTGTCTCACAGTGGGGTTTCCCTGGGAAGTATCCCATTTTAAACGCCAATAGTTCAAATTAATCCTTTACAGATCGTATTCACAAATCGATTAGGCAAAATAAGGGAACTCGTATTGATGTAAAATTAAATATGTACAATTCTGAGTAGGTTTGTTTTTAATAATTGATATATTTGTTTTCCTTTCAAAGTCACAATAAACTGCCACCCACCACACGTTTTGTCCCATACCAAGTGTACTTTTTCAAACCCAGGCAAGTGTAGAACAAGCATTTGCAATACAATAGGTCTCGCAATTATGCAAGTTTAAGCTATTGGCATAGTAAATGACAATGCCTTTTATTTATGTTTTAAAAACAAAAATAAAAGGCATTGTCATTTGCAATGTCGATAGCTCAAGCTCGCGCAAATGCGAGACCTATTGCATTGCCAATGCTTGTTATAATTTGCACCTGGTCCCCAAAGCAAATAAGTTGCAGAACACATTACATAGTACAATGTAGGCATTTATTCATGCAGACAACTTTGGAAGTCAGTATGATTCTCCAGTGTTTGCATAAAATAAATAAATGAAACAACGATTGACCTACAAAGAAGACATTTTAAAATGAAGGAGCAGCATGACTGCTAAAGTTTGTGCAATCTTGTGTATTCCTACTGCGTAAAGAAATAAAATATCAGAACTCTTCATTCTTGATCCTGTCAACGAAATTAGTAAAGAAGCATCTGTAGTTCTTTAAAGGTGCTGACAAAAGGGGCAATGTCAGCACTACTTCACTATTGGCCAACAGTTACACCATACCACCCACCCATGGAAAAGGATAGCCACTTACCACATAGTCAGACCCACAACAATCCAGCCCAAGGGACTAATGACACCATTCCTTCCTAAGACATTGACTCTGTTTAAACCATAGTATCCCTTAAGGTCCTATGCTGAAACGTAGCAGGTGTTAAATCTAAACTCAAACATGCGGATTGCTTAAATTATAATACTGATTAAGGCAATTTATGTATGCAGGAGATTTGGGCCATTAGCCCTTCTTAAGTCTCGACTATTCTATCCCGCAGGGATAAATAGACGAGAGTAATGTAGTTGAAACAAACTCTCTGACCAAGAGGATTCCAAGCCGGATTCCTCCCAATGCATGTTGTCTATTGAAGCGTGAAGCTTCGCCAGGCACGCGCTTGGCCCCACTCACACCCCATCCCCATATGCTAAACGTGCACTCAGCCAGCTTTAATTACCCCAACATTCCTTTCCTCCCTGTGGCCACACATGCTGTGTTCGTAGGCCTCCCCCTCCCTCCTCTCCAGCGCGTGCCTCCTCCCCGCCCCATCCACAGCAATGCCGAGAACTTTTTTTTTGTTTCAGCCAGCAACTCCGAGCAGTGCCCCTTTTTTGTTTGTAAATACCTAAGGTCACCCCCTCCCTCCTCTCCAGCGCGTGCCTCCTCCCCGCCCCATCCACAGCAATGCCGAGAGCTTTTTTTTTTGTTTCAACCAACGTGCAAGTGTCTTTCAAGCGATGAGAACAGAAGTTAGCATCGCCACAAAGACAGCCTTCCTTAAAATGATCCGAGCCAGTCAACTACAATGCTGCCGGGGCATAGGTCACACTATTCAAAGCCAGGTATGTATGCTAGTTTAGTACGCAGATTAAAGCTTGCAATTTGCTCGGTTGGCTGCCCCTCGGCTCCCGTTTCCCACCAGTACCGCTAACCAAAAGGCTCCCCACTGAGTCGCTCTCCTTTTTCGAGGGTCATTGGTTCTGTTACACATACCGTGAATACGTTGAAACACACAAACATGGTAGATATGTTTACTGACCACGAGCAGTTTGAAATAATTTTGCAGAGACCAAGCCTAACGCATTGTGCATGAGAATCACGTAAACGGGGCTAAGAATCTGCTGTCACGCCGAGAAAGTCATTGTAACACACAAAGAACCCTTGAAATACAGTCGCAGTGAAACTGAATGCAGTATGTTGGCAGGCAGAAGTGCTCATTACTCAGTGTAAAAGCTAATATTACAACCAATCAGAGTGGGCTACGACTTTTGGTAAACGTGCTCTTTCGGACGTTTCCAGGCTCGACGTCATGGGCAGCTGTCGCTCAGGACAAGGGGCTTGAGTTGTCGGAACTGATGCAGCTCGACCAAGGGTGGCAGGGAAGGGAGGACAGTATAACGTCTCTGCCGTGGCCCCTACACACTGCAACCAGTCCGCTGCCGGTGAGAGAGACTCGGCCTAACACGTGGCTCCAGCAATGCCCTGGATCATATCTGTTACTTCTGAATACTTTGTTTCACTTTAAAATAACACAATTTGCCTCTACATGGACATCTGAGAAAATGTTTTTAAACATGAACTTTGGCGACCTTCAATAAAAACAGCCATAAGTGAATCACATGCATTGACATGCACCAGAGTCCAGGCGGCGCCTAGGCGGCAGTAGTGTGGCGAGGATGCCGTGCACCCTGATACAAGACAGGCAAACGACACCCCTTCGACTGCTGTTCGTGTTGTAAAACACAGCAATTATCTGGGTTTGGGTTAGCTCCTCAGGGCTCTGGACCCTGGTGCCACTGCCCCAGCTGTACCAATGGTAGTTACGTCTCTGATGAGCAGCACCCTTGCCCAGGCCCACATTTACTCAGGTTATGTTTCTCCACTATTTTTGTAAGCAGTAAGTTTACTTTAGTGCCATCTTTGAAGGTATTTTAAACTTGCCTTGATTTAATCATTTCATTGATGCCCCTTCTTCTCTTGCCATTAATGTCAAATTTTGTGTGCCATCGCTCCCTGTGACATAATCATATTATGCTAATTAATTCTCGCTCCTACATATTCTCCAAGCTTGTTTTAAGAGCTTCCATTTGCTCCCAGAGACTTCGTGCGCGCGCGGGCGTCGCGCTCTCCCTCTGTTGCCACGGGCATTAAACTCACCAGGCATCTCACCCCCTTCCTCTCCATATGGCCACTCGAGTTCATTTCAGAGTGCTCTCCCACACAGGCTCTTCCCTACTGCTCCATTTGTCTGTGCCTCGCATCAGACTTCAAAGGCTGCCGCTCCTCCGCCTGACTTCCACTGTACCCTCCCTCTTGCTTCAGGCTCCCTGACCCCACCTTGCTTCCCCCATATGCGGTTCTTGTCTTGATTCTGCCCCACCCATTGACCTCCGATAAAAGCTCCTTAATAACTACCGCACGCCCTGATATCTTTATCTGAGACAGTCCTTCTCCTGGATGACCTCATCCCCCCAACCCAGTCCCCTCCCTCCTTTACCCTGTAATCAGACCCTTTGCTATCTCTACCTCAGCTACGTAAATTGCCGCCCCCTGGCACGCTTTTGCCACCTTCTAACCATAGTCAGCGTGTATGTGTTTGCTATTTTGATTTACCAGCCTAGCCCTAAAGGCTCGTCCCCTCCACTGAGACCCCACCCACTGTTACCTGCTTCTTTCACCCCTACGTGCTCCCGACTCCCTTCCCCCCCCCCCACTCCCCTCAGCCAGCATTCCTATACCGCCATTCAACCTCCCGCCGTCTGGGACACAATCCCCTTACAGACTCTTGCTCCCGAACATTACGACACTCCATCACTCACCCAAATTGGAGCCCCACACCCCTCCGCCCCGTGAAACAGCACACCCTCTGCCCGGCTAACCCAGGTCACTCCATCCATGCCACCTCTGTAGGTGACAATTTGCTTGGCAATACCTGCACCCATCACCCTCAGCCCTCCCCGCATCCTCCCTTGCAATACCCCCTTCACCCCATTCCCAGACAGCGCCTGCATGTCTCCCGAGTGCCCGCAGACACTGTACCCAACCGGCCTCTGAAGGATAAAGGCATTGGCATGATGACTACCCCCTCCCCCCCGCCGCAACGGTCCCCTCTGTCTACGGCATCGCCTTCCCAACCGTCCTGCCACCAGACCCCTCGCTATCTCCTCCCCAGCTGTCCAACTTATTGCCCCTCCCCCCACTGCACACCCAGGTGCGCCTCCGTCCCAACCCCCAATCCGTCTTCTCCATCCTAACCACGAACCTCCAGTGGCCAAAACAGCAGAAATGCAGCGCTCCCCCTATCTCAGCAATGAAAACTCCTCGCTTCCTCCTCCCCAGGCTGCCTAAACACGGTGTCCCCCCCTTGCACCCTTCCACATGAGCCCCAGGACGACAAACCACGCCTAGACCCAAACCCAACCCCACCCCCTCCAAAGACGGGAGCTCCGAACCTAAGCCTCACAACCCACCCAAACCCCACCATCCCCCCACTGTCCTGTTACGCCACACTGTATGCTCCAGAGCCCCATCTCAGCAACTGCAACACTGTCCTCCTGTCCGTCTGTACTTTTTTCCTGCCCACAAAAAGATGTTAATATTTCACTTCTGTTCTTGGATTTTCGTCTTAAGAAAATACACTGAACATAATCTTCACAAAAGTTAATTACAAAAATTTACGCTAGTGCCATTATAAATAACAATAACTTTTTTTAAAGTATTAATTATAAAAAAAATTAAAAGCCATTGTTATGTGTATTAACAATACATCTAAGTCATGTAAATACAACACATATTGCATTACAAATGCTATAGGTGTCACATTTGCGAAAGTTATAACTATTGGCATTGTAAATGACGAAGCTATTAATTTCGCTATTTTCAAAACCAACACATAAATAAAAAATGTGTCATTAACAATACCAATAGCTCAAACTTTCCTAATGCGAGACCTATTGCATTGAAAATGCTTGTTTTTATATAGACGGTTTTACCTCATTTGCACAGATGCCAATCTGTCCTCACAGGGTAGAGCGAAGGGAGACTTAGCTGCCCTCATATTTACCACCGTTCCTGGTATGATATTAAATACTTTTATGAAATTTCCTTTTTTATCAATTTATGCTACTTGACTGTTAGCAATAGCAGGAAACATCATTATAATAACATATTTGATGGCACAAATGTTACTGTTATTGTGGGCCTTAAAAAAGACTAACTGGTTTACTGGCCCTTATGTGGGGGATCTTCAGGTGGTTTGGCTAGGGAATTTTAATTTGCTCCCTGCTAAAGAGGTTTGTGGTTTTAAAAAACTCAGTAGGGTACAACCTTACTCACTTCTCCCAAAATGCCTACCAGGAGCCAATAAATAATGTAATTATGAAATATAACTTTGAGTACACTACTACATTGTTGCGAGCCCGCCCGGCTACTTTTGTGGGCCATGGTTCAGGTAGGACCATCAACTTTATTTTGGTCATGGTTTGGAGATGGGGAAACAACCGTTAAATGGCATTTGATCAATTCAGAGAAATTTGTTTCCATGGTTATTTATGAAAGCAAGGTTAACCGGGATGAATGTTTAGATGACAGTGCTGGTGGAGAATCTATTATACATTCTTAGGGAGTTCTGTAAAAAAAATATCTACAATGCTCCGATTAAACGGCCCTCTAAAGGCAATGTCAAAAAACTTGGTTGGTTTGCTTCTGCCTTTTCAAGGGCTCACCAAGCATTAAAAATGTCACTAAATGCTGTCCCAAGAAATGTGGAGCTTGTGAAAAGTTGCAGGATCCTTCATAACACCTTGGCAAAAAAGGAAAAGGGCCATTAAAGAAGAGGCGTTGGTAGCACTATGCAAAGTGAGCAACAACAAGGACATTAATTCTCCTCTCTTTAAGGATGGTTCAGCACCGAGTATTGAAACATAAATTCCACCCAATAAATGGGTAAACCATTTTTTCCACATTTATTATTCCACAACAGATACTGTAGTGGTTGCTTTATTCAGTGCAAGGTTAGCAGTGGACAACACCATCTCTGGACTTAGAGTGTGGTCTGGAGGAAGTCACTTCTGCCATTAAAAACAGTTGTGGGGGAAAGCTCCGGGGCCAGGTGGGGTGCCACGAGACATATTTATCGATAAGCCGGAATTTTGGGCCCTGCTACTTACTAATGTATTATATGCTGTTATGAGCATAGGTGCGCTTCAAACATGGAAACAATCAGTGATAGACCCCATTTTAAAAAAGGATGATAGACAAGACACTAGCTGGTTTAGGCCCATTTCAAAACTTGGCTCCACTTTCAAAATAGTAGGTAGAATTTTATTGTCATGTTTTGAAGACTGGGCAGACGAGTACAAGATTATATGTGATGTTCAGTATGGGTTTTTAAAGAACATTGGCTCCAATGAACAATGCCTTACCTTTCACCTCTTAAATAGCAAATGCATTCAGGCAATAGGCAATAGCAAATGCATTCAGGCAAAACAAGGTCCATATATCTGGCGTCCACTGACCTAACGAGGACTTTCAATAGTGTCAGTCACTCTAAGTTACGGGCGATCATGGAATATCTGGGAGTCCATGCATCAATGGTTAATTTTTTGAGAGAGCTCTTTTCAGATGCCTCGGCTTGCATTCATTATGGAAGGGATAGAGAGTGCACTGAGCAATTTTATGATTTGTGGAGATGTGAGACAAGCACATAAATAACATTGAAAGGTACTTGGTGGAGAAGTCCAAAGATCTACCCCAAATTAGGGAATGACACTTTCAACGTTGCTCCACACAGATGTAACAGTCCTAATAGCCTGTCCTGTGTTTAGATTAGAACGCCTTTGGGACAGTTTTGCTACCTTTATAGACACTTTTGGCATCTGTGTTAATCACAGACGAACCTATACTATAATCATAGGCTCAGTCCAGAGAAGATCTTGCACGCACTTGTTAAGGAACGGTAAGCTACCTACTACAACACCTTTTTATATATAGGTGTTAAGTTTGATTGTTAGACTAATTCGAATCATCTATGGGAAGTTAGGAGACTTTATTTTGAAAAATCTATCATGGCAGTGTTTAGCTTTGACAATAGGCTTGGTATGAAACCCCACAAAGTGATGACAAAGATTTATTTGGTAAAGTGTGTTTCAGTAGCCTGGTATGGGGCAGGCATTTGGGGTTAAGCAAATCTCAGTATGCTAAAGACAATAGAAAGTTGTTGATATTAAGAGAATGTTAGCACTCACATCGAGTTGTTCTGAAGCGATCTGCCATCAAAAATGTATACGCATTAAACCTTCGCCTCTTGTACTATGGCATTCAAGCTGGTGGAGGGCCATAGCTGCCCTGAATAAGATAATTTTGCAGGATTGTTTAAGGCTGGGTGTAGTTGGGCAAATACCCTGGTTATCCTATGTTAGGTGTATGTGTTATAAGATGGATCATGCCAGTTTTTTGATGAACCTGATACAATGCAAGGTATTAGTAAACTGGATTTTTAGAACACTACACACTTTTTAGAACACTGTCTAAGTGTTAGGGCAACAAACAATTTTAAAAATGCACCCATTATAAGACATTCTATTCTGTTAATTAAGGGTATCATGCAATCGTATCTTACATGGTTTACGAATACCCATTGCAGATTTAATTTAACCAGGTTTCATTTAAATACTGCACATTTTCCAGTGTCATTTCCCTAAGAAATGCATCATGAAGGATATTCTTCTGCCATGTCCTTGTAATGGAATCTCCGAAAAAAGCACTTTACACATGATATTCCTTTGCCCATTTTATTACAATCTGAGAAAATGGTTTATAATCCTGTTTTTAAAAATTAAGAATTTTACTGAGTATAAACCTGCTTTTTTGTATCTGCAACAACTTCAACCGCGCTCAATTCTATTTTGTTTTTGCAAAATTCATCTGGCAAGCTATGAAGTATAGAACTAAAGTTGAGTTAGACCCCAGTTTTATTGAAACTGCTTTTGTATTCTTTACGTCTCTTGGTACCTACACCAACTAGGTTGGTTGGCACTTTGTTCTTGTATTAACTGTGTTGTCATTTTATGTCATTTTTTTAGGTCGAGCATTTGATTCCTCTTGTATATACTTTAGTATATACTTGTATGTACTTTGTGGGCTCTCGAGATCAACCCTAGGACTTTTCTGCTTCCGCTTAGGGATTTTTTTTTCTGTTTAACTGCATCTATTTAACTGTCTTGAAAGAAAACGACCAGTAGAGGTCAGTAAAATACCAGAATTGCTTTCTGCTTGTTCAACTGCCTTTATTTAACAGTCTTGATAGAAAACGGCCAGTAGAGGTCACTAAATACCAGAATTGCTTTCTGCTGAGGGACTTTCTTTTTTTAGTGTTTCTGGCAACTGCCTCTATTTAACTTTCTTGATGGGAAAAGACCAGCAGGTCAGTAAAATACCAGAATCACTTTAGCAATCTCTAGATTCCAGTCTTTAGAAATTGTCTTCCACAAGCACCTGTAGAGAGTAATATTTTTTTCAAATCTTGTTCTTTCAGTGATATGACTACCGATGGCCCTGATTTTATATTAGAAACAGAGCTTTGGACTATACCATTTCCAGATGAAAGGCAATATTTCTCTCCATGTGTTCCCATGCCTGGCATGTCACGCAGTTTGGTGCTTAATTTCCCTCCATGTTAAAGAACAGTAGATGTTTCAGCACCCAGGCTAATGTGCTGCATAGCTAAATACATACAAGTTCCCAAAGGCGAGACTGATTGCATTGCAAATGCTTGTTTACTAATATGACTACATTTTTAAATTTGTCCTTCATGGTTCAGGTTTCTTAAATCGAATAAAGTGATTGATTGTATTTGATTTGTATTTGTGAATAAACAACAGAATACAAAAAGTAAATTATCCTTTTTGTAGAGCAAGTAATATAATAGCATATGAAAGCAATTTCTGGTAGTGGGATGGGATTCTTGTGGAAAGAAGATTGCACATTATGCAACTTATCATAAATATTTTTGTCTCTGCAGGCAAGAGACAACAATTGCAGCAATCAGTGAAATACCCCGTAACAAATATAAAAATTTTACTTATTCCCCTTACATCATAGTGTGTCCAAAGCTGCAGCCCCTGGGAGCTGATCCGGAAGACACTGGAGAAGAACTGATCCTCATCAAAGAATTCTGGGATCTTGATATCTTCGGCAAGGGAAGGAAACTGCTTCCTTATGTCCGCCACATCCTATAAAATGTACAAGACACATGCCAATTTAAATAGCTGCTATTTTGGACACTGGTTAAACTAGAAAACATTTGTTTCTCTTCAGCATATCCATGTCACTGTAAAACCCACTAATCTCAGTGTCAGGTCCTCAAAGCACAGGCGTAACTGAACAACATATTTGAACAGCCAAACCAGTGAGGCATCTCTAGGTGATCATTCTTGACTTTCAAAGAAAAAATAACCAGTTATTAAACTTGTAGTACCAGCGACAAATTTGAAATGCCAATATTAACTACATATAGAACAGGAAGGCAGATTTAATATCACCTTCAACGGCACAGGTATTTTTGCCATCCTGCGAAGCAATACTTCGTAAATAGGAGGGATTCATTCATGTCATATACCAAGTGACATAACAGCAACAAAAAGATCATAAGATTCATACTTAATGGCTAAGAACATTTCCAAAATTCTGCCTTGTTTGCATAAAACTGTGGGAAGTACAGACTTTCCTTTCTCATCAACCCAAATTTAGAAAGGAAAAGTAAAATAACATTTAAATGTTGTGTTTTCAGTAGTAGTCTCCTCATCCAGTTTGTAAAGGAAGGAAGTGGGGCACGATATATGAGCCCGTCCCATATATAGAAATCCAAGAGTTATTAGTTATTATGTCGATCAAATCACATAACAGATATGTACTCAACTTCCAAACACTTCTCCACATCAATTTTCCCAGATAACATTATAAGCAAGCGCCTTAGTAGCTGCCATACATAAAAGCTGTGTCAAACATTCTGCTTTACAACAATACATTCAAATGAAATCTTTTTAGACCTCCCAAGCAACATAAGATATTCAGTTTGGTAAACCACATGATCACAAATTAAAGAAGAATCAGCAAGTCCAAAGAAGAATCAGTGAGTTCAGCTGTGCTAGCATGGCAGTAAACATACCTTTTTCAGACACTGAATTAATCTAAATAGATTGAGCGTTATGTACCTTTGCCTCAATCTGTGCCTGAAAAGTGAATACACATCAAAGTATTTACTGTAACCATTAATTAGTAAGCCTGCCCACCTGGTAGGGGCTGATTACCATTTTGACACTGAGCGTACCTTTTAAAAATGATCCCTCGGGGGCGTGGCTGACGGCCGACTAAGATGGCCGCTTAGTCCTTGAGCTCCAGGATCGATCTAGCCCTTCGCATCCATCCGTTCTTTAATCCGCATTGCAGGGCTCCAAAGGCTGAAGCTGACGTCCGACCTCGAGCGGCAGCGTCCGGAGGAACTCCGGTTAAAATCCGTGACCTTCCAAGGCTGGGATCGCTGCCTGAAGTAGAGCGGCCTACGTGTGCTGGACAGACCGGAGATTGTATTAATTCGGAGCCCCAGAGGGAGGTCCACTGTGGTGTGGTGGGGAGCGCGACTGTTTCCTGTGTTAGACCCCACACGGCGGACTTTGCTAATATTTGCCGCATCTCTTAAGGCCTTCTACCTCCTGTCCCCCGCTGTGGGCCCTGCGATCCGTGTTGCTATGCTGCCTGGAGCTGCCCAAATCGTATGCCTGATTAGACTTCCCGCCGGAGAAGAGCCCGGGCCACGACTGCCGTTCAGACAGCAGAGCAGCGCCGGTGAGTGCCGCGACTCCTAAAGGCGGTGCCCCCGGCGGCTCCGCATTGCCCCTCACCCCCGAGGCTTTGTGCACGACATTGGGAGAGGTGCTCTGTTGTGCCCGGCCCAGCTGTATTGAACGGAGCTCAGGCCTGGTTGAATTGCGCCCCTTCCCCCACCTCCAGCGCTACGGCCCCGATGAACGCCAGTTTGCAGCACTTGATGGATTACTAAGCAGATGCTGATTGTCGAGAGACGGATCCTGCTGCCACCCAACGATTTGCTGCCCGCAATCCTCGAATAGCGCCATATCTGTACCTGCGCCTCCCTACAGGGTGTGGTATAAGACCCAGTTGCTATTCTTTGGCTGCGCCTACAGATTGCTTTTCGAGGCGCTACGTCCTTCTGCGCTCCCTCTGATACCGGCCTGCCTGCACCTTCTACTACGAAGAGTTCTCTGGGCCCTGAGACTGCCCTGATCTGCTAAGCCATGGCGAGCAGGGGTCCCAGAACCCAGGCCACACAACAAAAATTGGACAAATATGCATACGGCAAGCACTCTCCCACAACTCAGGAGGGACGCTCCTCGCAGCAAAAGACGCCAGATGGACAAGGGGCTCCAAAAGTCACACTTGAGGACATTATGCAAGCTCTTGCCAACGTCCAGACTACTGTTGGCACAATATCCACTGATGTATCCCTGCTTCGTGCGGACCTACACAAAATGGCGGACAGGGTGAAAGAGGTGGAGGTGGTGACAAAATCCTTGGTTGTGGATACCTCGCTGCTGCAGGTGGTGGTGGCACACCTTGAAAAAGAGAATAAATTACTCACGGATAAGCTCGACGACCAAGAGGGGCGCGCAAGACAGAACAACATCAGAATTATTGGGATTCCAGAAACTGAAGGCACCCAGGCGATGGACTGGATGTGGAGGAGCTGATAAAATCTAAACTACAGCCTAAGGGACTCTCGCATTTCTTCTCAGTGGAGCGTGCCCACAGGGTGCCAGGAGGAAGATCGAAGCCGGGGGTACCTCCTCGGCCGGTACTGGCTAGACTCTTCAACTTTAGAGATAGAGACGCAATTTTACAAGCGGCACGCGTTTCGCCTCCGATATGCATTCAGAACTCTACTGTAAACTTTTTCCCTGATTAAACTGAGGCTGTCTCGAGGCGGAGACGGAGTTTCTTTGATGTTAAAAAGCTACTTCGTGAAAAGGAACTACCATACTCTATGCTCTTCCCTGCAAAGATTAGAGTAGTGGTTGGAAGTCGAACTTTGTTCTTCGATACGCCGGAGTCGGCTCTCGACTGGTTGGAGGGGTGGCGCCCGGTTGGCCACGTTGAACGAGGTAATGGCTCTCGCCTCCGCAGGGAAGAGGACGACGACCCGGAGAATCGAGATTCCAGAAGTCGCGGATCAAGCCAGCTGGCACCGTTGGAGGAGGAATAGATCGAGCAGACATACCAGTGTTTCCCGCCGCATCGGGCAGATATAAGACCTCTTCGAACTGAGCTGTTTTGAGGTTTGGGCTGTGGCAGGCCTTGGGGCCTGAGGAGGGCTGGAGCCTAACGGAGCTCATTACCCCCGATACGCAAGTATTGCACTTTTGGGTGGGTTAAAGCACTCTGCTAAGTTGGGGTGGTGGGCAGTTGCAGGCTTGCTAGGCAGGGAGGCAGGGAGGGGGATGGGAGTTGGGAGAAGGAAGTATATGTTTTGGTGTATTTTTATGAGTTGGGTTACTGCACTGTTCTTGCGGCAACACTCTCCTTTCGTGATGGATTTACGTATAGCAAATGTGGCTTTGAATATCTGAAAAATTCTTATACCTCTGATGGCTGAACATGCTTTACAGGAGCCTAAGTTTCCCCAAACAGCCTTAATGATAATGTCCTGGAATGTCCGCGGGTTAGGAGATAAAGTAAAGAGTGGTTTGGTCCTACAGCATTTAAAGTGGTGCGGCTTCGCGGTTGCTCTGCAGCAAAGAAACACACCTAATGGGTTCTACTGTCAAGGCTATGGATAGGTGGGGATATCACATGGTTGCCCATGCAGAATTTTCCTCAGGCTCTAGAGGTACAGGGATACTCATTAGAAAGAAATTCCTGCTGGTGATACGAGTGGATGACCTAGGCCGCTTTGCAGCACTGACATGCCAATGGGAAGGACGGTTGTTTAATCTAGTCTCTGTTTATATCTCTCCGGCCCTTCACGCTCAAGCCCACACTGCCCTCACAGCATTCCTCCTAACATTACCTGCTGCAACGCTACTCATAGGGGGCGACTTTAATGATATAATGGATGACACGTTGGATAGATTCCCCGCTAGATCGGGGGTACAGGGTGGACGACGTCTCCTGGGTCTTACAGAGGCAATGGGACTCACAAATAGTTGGCGATACAAACACCTTGATGAGAGGCAGTACACTTTTAATTCAGTGGTCCATAACTGTCACACACGCATTGATTACTTTCTAACTTCGGCAGACGGCCTGCCCGGAATAGAGGAGGTAGTTGTTCATCCACGGGGCATATCGGACCATTCTCCGTTGTTGCTCAAATACACATATTACCAGACTCCTAAGAAGCGTATGTTCCCGATTCATGCTGGCTTTCTGCAAGTGCGCCCTATACTGAAACACCTCACAATCACTACCAGACAATTCTTCCAAGAGAACGCAGGCTCGGTAGACTCCTCTAGCACGCTCTGGGAGGCCTATAAGGTAGTCCTGCGTGGGCAGGCCATAGCCTCAATTACAGGTCACAAACGGGCACAGAGGGCGGAGTTGGATAACCTGGAGGAGGAACTCGCCACCGCAATGACACAACAGGTGGCGCACCCTTCACCTGAAACCACCCAGGAGGTCCAACGTAAGCAAACAGCATATGTGGCATGTCAAAGGGAAGCTACGTAAGCGCGCCTCCAGGCAACTAGGCATAGGATTTATGAACTAGGAGAAAAAGCGGGTAAGATGCTAGCCTGGCTTGATAAGAAAGAAAGAGCGAGCAGGGTCATAGCGCAGCTGCTCTCCCCCACAGGCTCCATGATCTCTGAACCGGATGATATAGTGGACATCCTGGCCGATCATTACGAGCAATTGTATGCCCCTCGAGCTACTTACACGTCTGCAGAGGCGTATGACTATATCAAGGATTTGACTATCCCTCAGGTTTCACCTGAGGTGGCGCTCCTGTTAGAGGCGGACATTACCATAGAAGAACTGCAGACTGCAACCTACTCACTTGCGTCTGGTAAGGCGCTGGGCCCTAACGGATTCCCAGTAGAACTGTATAAAAGGACTGCGCAGATATCTGCTCCCTTTTTGCTTGAAATGTTTCTTGAAAGTCTTGGAGCGGGAGAGCTGCCAAGGGACCAACAGCTCGCCACCATAGTTGCGATCCACAAACCTGGTAGACCTGAGGCAGATTGCGCGTCCTATCGCCCAATCTCCCTGATAAATGCAGAGCCCAAAATCCTGGCCAAACTGCTAGCGCTGCGACTGACCCCTCACCTCTCCTCCTTAGTGCATCCGGACCAGTCTGGATTTATGCCACACCGAAGCACGGCGCTTAATTTGCGGCGGCTCTATGCGGTCCTGGCACGCACACAGTATATTCGGGAGCCAGCAGTCATTCTCTCCTTAGACGCCACTATGGTATTTGATACCGTCAAATGGCCATTCCTGTTTGCGGTACTCCGCCACATGGGCTTCGGCCCGAAATTCTGCGCCTGGGTTCGCCTCCTTTACAGCAAGCCCCTGGCACATGTGGCAGCTAATGGACGTATCTCCCGAGACTTCCCACTTGGCCGAGGCACGCGGCAGGGATGTCCGCTATCCCCGCTGCTCTTCGCGCTGATCCTGGAGCCGCTTGCCATCTGGATCAGATGGGAACCCTCCATCAAGGGACTTTCCTGGACTAATACATGGGAGGACCGCATATCCTTGTATGCGGATGATATCTTGTTATACCTCACCTCCCCCAGGAAATCCATCCTAGAATTGCTGAACGTCTGTGAAAAGTTTGGTAGGGTGTCGGGCTATACAATAAATTGGTCCAAATCTGTTCTTCATGTATTGGTCGGCCCTCCCCCTATTCTACCCGTGGGTTGCCCCTTACGCATAACCGAGACGGCGTTTAAATACCTGGGTATCTACATTACGTCTGACTCCACCGAATTTTCAGCTTTAAATCTTAATCCCCATCTAGAGCGCTTTAAGCGTTACGTCAAGGTATGGCAGACTCTCCCGCTTACACTTCTGGGTAAGGCGGCCCTATACAAAATGATGGCGCTCCCGAGATTTTTATATGTCTTGAGAATACGCCATTTCTGGTTCCTGACTCTTATTTCAGGACTATTGCTACTACCGTTTCAAATCTCCTATGGGATGGGAGGCCACCTCGCATCGCGCAGGCTAAGCTAACAAAGAGTTGGTATGATGGGGGAATAGCACTTCCCGATATGGAATTATATTACTGGGCGGCCCATCTTAAACAGATAAATTACTGGTTACATGCCCCACAGACCGAACCGGCATATCTGGCGGATAGACAATGCTTGGAGAGCAAGGGGCTGTTGTGTAACCTCTATAGCCGCCGTGAGCCCTCAGACCTACTCGGGCCCACGCGTCACTCTGTTCAACTTTGGTATAAGGCAAATAGACGTCTTAAGTGTTCTGGGACGAGCACACTAATGAAACCGCTCTGGGACTCCTACAGGCTGGGTTCCCTTCGCAACAGTACGGGATTCCGGAACTGGGATAATATAGGTATCTCAGTGGTGGGTGACCTTTGGAAGGGAGGGAGGATGGTAGACTTCTCCCACCTTCAAACACATTACGAAATGACACAGACAGAGAAGTTCAGATACCTTCAAATCAGGCATGCACTCCAATCGGTCATACCTGGAGATATCGAGTTGCAGGATTTCTCCCCTTTAGAAGATAGGCTTCTGACAGAACATATGCCAGACAGGGCCACCTCTTTGACCACCGGGAATTGATAAACAACCTTCCTGTCGTGTCGTTCACACTAAGACAGAAATGGTCCAGAGACGTGGGTGATTTTGATGAGTCTGAATGGCAAGAGGCCCTTTCCTCCCCCCGAGAGACAGCCATACCCTCTAGACTCAAGCTCGTTCAGCTTAAAATATTACACCGTACGTATTACACTAGAACGACGCCATTTAAGATAGGGTCCACCTCACATAAATATTGCTTGCGACATTGTGGAGACGAGGGGACATTCTACCATACTATATGGGACTGTAAACACATAGCAACATTTTGGACGACAGTCATGCGCACAATTTCTCAGACTATAGATATTTCCCTGGTGCCTGAGCAGTGTCGTTGTTTGTTGAACATATGGGAACCGAACGACTTAAATCACTGCCAGCAAGATTGGGTAATGTTGGGCATGGTGGTGGCAAAACGTAACATCGCTTTATTGTGGGGCTCCGAAACACTGCCTACCCTCCGTAAGTGGTGCAAGGATATGGATAAAATTATGGTGGCAGATAAGTCGGTGTTTATTTACCTTGGGTGCCCCAAGAAGTGGGAGAAAATCTGGGGGGGCTTGGAATAGGTTCCGTGGTGGCATTTGTGACCCCCGGACCTTACAGACAATGATAGTGCCTCAGAATAGCATAGATTGGACAAGTTAAGAATAGTAATATTGATGTGTCAATACCTGTGTTTTTTATATGTACTTGTGACAATGACCAAAGTTGCTCTGCTCTCGTGATCCACACAACGCATATTATTTCTTCTGTATATATCATTGCCCTGCTTGTTTTGTTAATAAAAATATATATATTTTTTAAATGATCCCTCTAGCTGCTTAGGTGAAAACATTCCGATCCTCAATCAATTGCATAAATCAATGTTTCTTCTTCATGTTTTGTTCATTTTAAACAGTATACTTTTCTCGCCCAATCCCCAGATGGATTTTTCTGGCAAAAAGATCAATGATGTGCCGTTTTAAGATGATCTACTATGTATAGGGCCTCTACTTGCCATTGCTGGATTGGTAGTGAGTTTTGCTAGGAAAGAGTTTAGGGCAGAATTCCTTTAGTGTCCAATAAAACCTACTTAAGTTAGAACCTACTAGTGGCAGTGTTTCTGTGTTGAGTAGAATTTACATAAGTGGTAAATCTTTTTCCAACCAAGTAGCAAAATCTAATGATAGCTTCTATTTTCCTTCTAAGCAACATCAGACTTTCTTACTTTTAACATTGACAGTGGAGAATGAAAAATTTCCTACCTAACGTAATCGAAAATTTCAATTCTAAAAGGACTCGGAGGTGAGGATTATGCTACACTTTCTTCACTTTGTTATACAGCAGCCATTTTAAAGTATTAAACCGCATTTCCCAGAAACCACAGGGCAATTGGTAAAAAGGAACAACAGACAGCACTGTCCAGTAAGTCCCATCATCCAATCAGGAGCCAGGACCCTCCATATAGTCTCTTGTCTCTGTCCTTGAAATCCTCTTTAATCATGAGAGTGACGCCATTAGTCTTATCCTACGCATCTTGCTTGCCAGTATCCACACATGGAACAAAAAGAAGGGAAATTACCACTAGTATTTGACTCTCAAGAAATGAGTAACCAGTCAAGGATGCATGATACATCTAGGAACAGAGAGCAAAGCTTCCAAAAAGCCAATATCAGGTCATTTCAGAACACACTGAGTAAAACACAAATCAGAAACTCATTACTTACTAGTCACAGGGGTTTGCCCTTGCGTCTTAGTCCTTAATAGAATTGAAACTTTCTGTTACGTTAGCTAAGACATTTTTCATGCTATGTCAGGACCGGAGGCTCAGAATATGCTAGTTTAAAGCTTACTTATCACCAAATGAGCCATATCTAAAATGGGCTTAAAATAGAACCTCTTGAAGGTAGAATCTCATGACCACTGCATTCCTAATGTCCTCTAGTTGTGTGCGTAGACTGAAGGCCTTGGAGGCCATCGCTTCAGTAGATACATGGGCCCCAATCCTCTTAAGGTCTATGCCAGCCTCCTGCATGCAATAGTAGGGAACAGACCTGCCTTGTGAAGCTTCCGGAGAGCAATAAGGAGCTGTTTCTCTCCTGGAGGTCTAAAATCCTTTGACATCTCATCATAGACTTTTCAAGCACTGAACCACGCATAACTTAGGCTAATTAGGAAATGCTGAGGACTCGATAACTCTAGTCGACATTTAGTATGTTGAAAAATTATAAAAGATACCCCCACAGGCGATAAAGTACTTCCAGTGATTTCCAGGGTTTTAACATCCAAAACCCTTCTACACAATATCAAACAGAGAAGCATTGCCAGCTTCCTGGAAATCTATGTACCTGACAAAAACCTATTCAGTTGCCAAGAAATGAAAAGGTTGAGTACCTTATAAACATCCCACAACTCCGCATAGCGCGGTTCTGGTGGAAAGGATAACCTGATACCTTGAAGTAATTGGTGTTCAGAAGGATGCTCCCTCACCGAGGAACCATCTAAGGTACATGTCTGCCGAAATTGTCATGCGGAAGGTATTGATGAAACGATAGGCTAAACCTTGTTGCAGCATCGCATCCAACCTGAATGGTATTGTTTGACCTTGCTGTCGGACCAGGTCTTGGACAAGAGGTCCTCAGGGTCAACGGAAGGCCTGGAATTAACCATCTACTCCTGTAATCCTCCACACCATCAGGCATAGGGTCCCGTCCAGCACCATCTGATTCGGACTCTAATTTGGGTTCAGAAGGAGTTCAGGATACTGGGGAATGGATTAGAAAATTCCAAGAAAATTCCAGAAGAACTAGAAACTAAACTTGCGACTTCCAAATCGGGGGGATGCCTGTTGTCATAAGATCTGAGCAGAAGCTCTTGTGATCATTACAAACGGTGGCACGAATGCTTGCTCCTTCCCCCAATCCTGCAGGAATGCATACATGGCAGCTGCTAGAGGGTCCAGTCTCCAACTAATGATCTAGTCTGGTGGCAAAAAGATCCATTGTAAAAGGACCCCACTGGGCTTGGAGCGTGGCAAAAACCTCCGGATGTAACTTCCACTGGCTGGAATAACAAAAATTACAAGAGTGTCAGTCTGCCACCTGCTTCTCCCGACCAGGGAGGTAATTCACCAATACAGCTATCTGATGGTCGAAACAGAACTGCCAACAATCAATTTTCAGATCTGAAGGCATCTTTGACCGGGTACAGCCCAGGGAATTTGATGTACCAGATGCCCGAAATATTGTCTATTTTGAGAAGGACACATGACTGAGTTCTGTCTCTGGTCCAACAAAGAACCGCAAATGATGGCGCCAGAAACTCAAGCAGTTGATATGCAAGGCCTGCTCCTGCGAAGAACACAACCCTCCTGTGGAGAAATCTCCACACCAAGTACCCCAGCCTGGCCTGCTGCTGTTGTATTCTATAACAAGGTTGAGAACTGATCCGAAAATAGATCTTCCGTTCCACACCTCTATGGGGGACAGCCACCAGCGAATTTCCTCCCACGGTTCGGCAGACAGGACCACTGACTGAGAATAAGTGAGACCTTTCCACAGGTGCACTGCCTTTAATCTCTGCAACTCTCAGTAATGCACCATGCCTGGAAAGATGGCCTGGATGGAGGCCGACAAAAGCCATATCAGACTGATAATAAGGACATCATCTGTTTGGCTAACGTTCTGCGTAGTTCATGCTGGATCTTGGATATCTTCCGAGAAGGAAGACTGAGGGTGGAATCTGTGACCCCAGGTAGGTTGCCCTCTGAGAAGGTACCAGGAGGGCGATTTTGACATTGTTCACAAACCCGAGGACCTCAAAAAGGTCGACCGCTTGCTGCAACTGCCGCGTCGGCTGTTGAGGTTCTTGTGCCAAAAAAGCATATTGTCTAGATCCACAATAAGGCAGACTCCCTGCGCCTAAAGGTACTCCACGACAGGCTTGAGCACCTTTGTGAAGCACCAAGAAGTGGAGGACAGACCGAAAGTTATATTTGTGAAATGGAATATTTGCGGACAACAGGCAAACTGTAGGGACCTCCTGTGGGGAGGAAAGATTGGGCTAGCCAGGTAGGCATCTTTCAAATGGAAACGGACCATCCAATCCGTTGGGCGCATGTGGTTTGTTTAATCCTTTAAAATGGCTGCTGTATAATACAGTGAAGATAGTATAGTATAATCCGAGCCTCTAGTCCTGACATAGAATTTTAAGTTTAATAAACCATGCTGGTCAATTTATGTTCTGAAGTTAGATGGTGTATCATTACCAAGAAGCCAATATGTCACATGGCCTTCTTTAAAATAGTCATCAAAAAGTGACACTCTGGACATGCCCTCAGCAAAAATATATGGGTAACTTCACTTGCTTAAACTTAACAGCAAAGAACTGGAAGTACTCCTCTTTGGATCTCCGACCTCCGCCTGGCCATCGGCTTTAGTAATCCTTCTGCCTGGGTTTCCTCTGCTTGTAATCTTGACATCATTTTGATACCAACATGTAATTTGCAACTGAAATCAATAAGCTCTTGGCCACCTGTTTATTTCCGCTGAGACTTCTTAGAAATATCATCCCTATACTTCTGCTTGTCTACTGTCGAACAGTGGTGCAGTCCCCAACACTTTATTGTTTAGATTACAGTAATATGGTCTTTTTGCATATTTTCTTCATAGCCTCCATTATGAACTAAACCCAGCCATTATGGTCATCTTTGGCTTTCCAGATATGACATCTTCCCCTCCTTTGCTAAAAACTCTACAATGACTTCCTGTGGGCAAAATAATTATTTTAAGCTCTCTTTTTCTGCCATATGTCCTTTCATTTGCAAGGTCTTACCAATTGGCTTTAATGCCTCTATGGCCATAGTTTCCGGCATCACCTTCGCTCCTCCTGATCTTGGACTTAGTGTCAAGAAACCGTTAGGTGTACATGCGCTCATAAAGTGCATTATAACATATTAAAAACATTCTTTCATAATCACTAGAATCTCTTGTGCTCAATTAGGTGGTAGTACCTTTTACCACCTAGCAGTCTCACACTGAAATAGCCATCCCAGGTGTTGCATGGAATGTTCATGTATAATGTGTCTGTAGTGCAAGCACAGAATGATAAGGTTAAGAATGTAACATTTCGATATAGAGGGCAATTGACGTGTGGGCTCTGCTCTGGGGAGTTTATATGAATAAAACTATATGTTACATTGCAACGGATGCTATGTTCATTCACATGATACAGATTACAACACCAGGGAATTGTGACTGATTACTAATCTCTCTGCTGTCTGGAAAGCCATCAAAACTTGGGCTTTTTCCTCACCTAATATTTGTTTCCCTTTATTTACCTATGCTTTTTCCCATCAGGGCAAGACACTCTCTTATATTTGATTAATGTAGCGATCCTTAATGTTAAACTAACAGTCAACAGAGATAGTTGTTCCAGTACTGGAGACTTGGACAACTACACACGGGGAATTCTCTGAAACAGATTCCTTCATAGATGTGTAATCTGGATTCATATTGGGCTATGCACACATAATAAAAGTATCCAAAATGCAATGCACTGTGGAAAACATTCTAGTATTTCTGATCAAGCGAAGAAGACGTGTGACTGGCTACATAGGACAATCTACTCCTATTGATGGTTCATAAAATGGTTTTACTTTTTATTTTAAACATTTATTTTCATTTTAAACAAAATACAGGCATTCGTACACAACAGATATAGCATAACAGCCACGTTTTATCACAGCAAAGAAAACATTCACAATGTACTGCATGGTATACACAACTCACACAGTAATGAACATATCTGTTCAATGAAGCTATACATCTACGTATATATGTATGAGGTATGGGGGCAGGGGAGCTGGTTGAGGATGGCAAGATATAAGTGGCCCGCCTAAGTCACAAGGTCAGGAAGAAGGAGGCAGCAGTGTACAATATGGATCAGTATTAATAGAGCATGTGGTAATGTGTCGGAGCAAGTGAGCATACCTAGGTACACTACCTCCTCTCCAATTCATGACTATTCTCCTTTTGCCTACCAGAAGGGCCAATGCAACATATCTGCGGTAGGGTTTAGCAATTTTCTTAACATATCCATAGAGTATCATAGGTGTGATAGAAAAATCGGGAGTGGTCATCACTTAAGAGTTCTTTACGAAGAGTTTGCCAGTAAGAGTATACCTGTGGACAGGACCAGGTCACAAGTAAAAATCTTGCCTCTGGGCCGCCACATTGCCAGAAATTAGTGTAAGTAGAGAGGCCACAGCACATCATGGTTTAGGAGTATAATATGCTCTGTACACCGGAAAGCTTTGAGAAATTGGCTCAGCAGGTCAAGTCTGGGTCCCCGGCCGACCCTCTAAGGCCAGCTTTGTTTAAAGACCTAGCATCCCATGGTCTTTCGCCGGTTTGCTCTTTGATTAATACCTCATTAGCATCTGTTCTGGTCCCCGCTAAGTGGAAACAGGCGGTGGTCACGCCCATCCTAAAGAAACCAACCTTGGACGCCAGCAAACCTGAGAACTATCGCCCAATTTCTCTCCTTCTGTGGCCGGCTAAGGTAGCGGAGGCGCATGTCAATATAGCCCTCTCGGACCATCTTTTACGGGCTAACATCTTAGACAGCACGCAGAATGGATTTCGAGCTGGACACAGCAAGGAGACAGCCCTCCTCTTTATGGTGGAACATCTGCACTCCGTGCTCGATGCGGGTCAAACGGCGGCGCTGGTGTTATTAGATCTGAGAGCCGCCTTTGACACCGTCTCTCACCAGACCCTCTTGCAATGTCTGGAGGAAGCAGGCGTCGCCGGCCCTGCACTCCAGTGGTTCCGTTCTTTCCTTGCCAACCGATCTTTTTGCGTGGCCGTTCCGCCCCATCAGTCCAAATTCTATCCCCTGGATCTTGGAGTCCCTCAGGGTTCCTCGCTGAGTCCCACGTTATTCAACCTTTACGTGAGACCGCTGGCTGAGGTCGTCAAGCGCTGGGGTATGACTATGGTGTCATACGCTGACGACACTCAGTTAGCGGTCACGCTCAGCGGGGACACTGACGTGGATGCCCCTAGATTCCAGAACGGACTTCGGGCGGTCGCCAGCTGGATGACTTCCAACTGCCTCCAGCTGAACGCAAAAAAGACGGAAATTATGATCTTTGGCAAGCAAACGGAACTCTGGGGTGACAGGTGGTGGCCTTCGGATCTGGGTCCCACGCCAACTCCGGTTTCGGAGCTAAAAAATCTTGGGGTGTGGCTTGACCCAACTCTCACCTTTGTCTGCCATACAAAGCGTACGGCGGCTTGCTGCTTTGGCATCCTGCGTGGCCTTCGTCCTGTACTAAAATTCTTTGATGCGACAACCAGGCAACTCGTGGTGCAGGCTACGGTGATTTCTCGACTCGATTATGCCAGCTCCCTTTTGGTAGGGCTGAATCGGTCCGAAATCACCCGCCTTCAGCGCGTACAGAATGCAGCGGCTAGAGCAGTTGTGGGCTTACCCAGATTCTGCTCTACTACTAACACTCTGCATTCTCTGCATTGGCTGCAGATTGCGCAAAGGATCCAGTTCAAAGCACTCTGTGAGGCCTACAAGATCCTTAAGGGCTCTCCTGCTTTGATTCTTTCGAATCTCTTGTCTCCTTATGTCCCGGTCCGTTCTTTAAGATCATCGGACCTTGAACTTGCAGTCATCCCCCGTTTTAAGCGTAGCCGGGCTGGCGGCCGCTCATTTCAAGTACGTGCCGCGGTCCTGTGGAATTCTCTTCCTCTAGAGATACGTGCCCTTGGTGATTTGTTCTCCTTCCGTAGAGCTGTCAAGACTTTTCTGTTCCCTTAAATCTTCTACAGTTGTGTTGTGTTGTTACCTTGTCGGGCGCCAGGACGCTCCTTTGCTGGAGCATCTGTGCGAGTAATAAATGATCCTAACATAACATAACATAACATAAATATACTTAAGTTGGATGAGCCTGAGCCTACCATTGGGGGAGACATTTTTAACCCCTTGGCTGCTAGGCCTCAGCCTCACTCCCGTGCTAAGCCTTTTTTGGGCTATTTGGGGTAGTTTGCACTTAGGTCCCTGTAACTTTTTGTCCACATAAGGCATCCATGCCAAATTTGCATTGTTTTCTTCCAGAATCTTGAGGATTCTAAAGGTACCTTTGTGGATTCCCTTGGAGGGGACCCAGAATAGTTGTTTTTATAAAATAGGAAAAAAGTGCTGCAGAAGAAAGCGTATTGTTTTTTCCCTGCAAATGGTATCAACAAAGGGTTTGTGGTGCTGAAATCACCATCTTCTCAGCTTTTAGGGACAAGCAGACTTTTGTCAGAAAACCACAATTTTCTACACAGTTTTGGCATTTTACTGGGACATAGCCTATTTTTGTGCTTTCATACTCCTTCCAGTTAGTGGTAGAAATGGGTGCGAAATCAATAAAGGATTCCAGAAAGCTATACATTTCTGAAAAGTAGACACAATTCTAAATTCAGCGAGGGGTCTTTTCTGTAGATTCTTCAAGGTTTTTTCTTATAGAAACTAACAGTTAAAAATGAAAAAATATTGAAATTGAATTGAAAAAAAACAGCAATTTGTGTTAACGTTTTCACCTGTAACTTCTTCTAAGTATGACAGATTTTTGCAAGAAATATACAGTTACATCTGCAGGACCCTTCTGGTTGCAAGGATATATAGAAACCATAGCAAATACCTCAGCAGCGTCTTGAATTGTTTTTCATTGTGTCCCCTTTATAAAGAAATTAATTTGGTGAAATATAACGAGTGAAAAATATTTCAGAAATGGGAACAAAATATAGAGTTTAGATGTAGTAGTTATTAGCACATCTCCAAAATTGTCGGTACCCATACAAGCATGTGAATTAGGGGCCATTTTTCAAAATGACTTATTTTTTACAAATGGTCTTACATTTGGATGGCAGAAATGCAAAGAAAGTCAATTGGTAATAACTCTTGTTCTACTATTCTGTGTTCCTCATAGTCTCCTGATAAACATGCTACCTCACTTGTGAGGGTTGACCTAGTGCCTGCCACCGAAAATGGCCCAAAACACAAAATGGACACATCACATTTTTCCTGTGAAAACTGACCTTTTTTATGGAATGTGTCTAGCTGTGGATTTTGGACCCTAGCGCAGTCGGCACCTAGGGAAACCTAGCAAACCTATAAAACATTTTTAAACTAGACATCAAGGGGAATCCAGGATAGGGTAACCTGTGTAGCTCTCACCAGGTTCTGTTACCCAGAATCCTTTGCAAACGTCAAACGTAGTCAAAAAAACTACATTTTCCTCACATTTCTGTGATGGAAAGTTCTAGAATCTGTGAGGAGGCACAAACTTTCAATCACCCAGCACCTAAGGAAACCTAGCAAACCTATACATTTTTGAAAACCATACATCCAGGGGAATCCAGGATGAGGTGACTTGTGTAGCTCTCACCAGGTTCTGATACCCAGAATCTCTTGCAAACCTCAAACTTTGTCAAACAAACTAACACATTTTCCTCATATTTCTGTGATGGAAAGTTCTGAAATCTGTGGAAAGCCACAAACATCCACCTACCCTGCATTCCCCAATAAATGGCACAAGTGAGCCACTGAGCCCGGGACCAAAAACGCAGATGCCCCCTTATCTATCACGAAACGACTTGGGGCGATCCCCAAGCAGGGATCCACTAAGGAAGGATACCATTGGAAAGGGGAGTTTCTCACGTTTCCAACAATACCTCTCCCATGTCATTCGGTGTCCAGGGGTTGAGTTAGCCCCACAAGCACTAGCGGATGAAGGATTTGTCAGGAGCATTGTGAGCAGCTGCCATTCAGGTCGCTCAGCTGGAAAAGAGACACAAGGATCCCTCAAAGAGTATTGGAGTCTGCACAAATCAGTGTATGTATTGGGTTGGGAGTGGTATTACCCAGGTAGTCAGCATATGAAGCACTCATTAACAAAGAGATCACCAAGAATATGTAATTCCCTGGAGCGTGGCTGTCTGATCCCCCAGGTTCATTCGTTAGCTTCAACTGAGGGTTGTAATTCAGTGAAAGGGCAAGGAATATATTTCTTTAGTATTTATTGTACCAATATAAACATATTTTTTAGAGTGAGAAGATGAGGTAAGCCTGGTCTTCTTCCCCTTATCAATATCACAAACAACCGAAAATGAGCTCCCTACCATCCCAATGTGCTGTCACTAATGTCTTTCCCTCATGTATCAGATAAACCATTAGGTTTTTTAAAAGAATCCTAACCCACCAACTTAGTTGGTGGCTTGCTTCATCATTGGGTTTCCACCCACGATGCTTAAGGCATCTCAGAAGTGCTAGGGTGCTTGATCAGAGCAGAGCTGGGGTTTTTTGTGTGACGTAGTGAATTTGTGAATGAGTGAAATCTACCTCAAAGGAATCCGTCCCTTGGAAACAACAGTGATTGTGGATGTGAAGAGAGATAATAAAGGTCTCTCACATCTTAGTGTTAGGTCGACATGTTTCAACCAATTATGCGTGCCGTGTGAGCCACAGTAGCTTTCTTCAGGACCAGGCTGCTTGAGAAACCCTAGTCAATAGAAGCATACACACTAAGGCATGAATATATGGTGTGAAGTAATTAGTAACTTACGATTTTCACCAATCTTCTTACGAATGTTATCTCTGTCCCTGTGATAGAACAGTTTTTCAATGAGCAGGCATGGTGGCATGATAAATTGTCTCCACAACAAACACTGGAGAGGGATGCTCTCTGCCAAAAATGTCTATCGCCGGTTTTCAGCACACGACACCGTTCAATGAATGTTGGAGGAATCTGGGATGCAGGTTGCATCTGCAAGAGCAGCATTCTAAATCTTAATTCTCTGCTTTCACTTTTTCGAATTCCATTTTGAATTTCTTTTGGGGCTTTGATTGTAGAGCAGCATCATCTTCAATGTCAGAGATCCGCTGCTCCACCATGTCAGGTATGCTGACAGACAAGGTGCTCCTTCATGTCATCCCGTCTTTCAGTCAGGGAGTCTATTTTGGTGTTGATTGTTGCCAGGCTGCCTCTCATTTCTAACAGTAATGATTTGGCAAAGTGGTATCTTCATTAGTAATGCACTAAGAGAGGTCGGGGATAGGGGCCGTGGGAGAATCAGTCACGATCATGGGATATCAAGCCATTTTTATTGCCCTCAAAAGTAAGCCTGGACTGCTTGCTGTCCAGTTTGTGGAAGGCTTCAGCTGCTTAATCTGTAGCTCACATGAGAGGCAATCCACAGGGCTATCTCCTTGGGAGAACACCAGTCTGGTAAGGTCAAAGAGCACAGCATGCAACAGTATGATCAGAGACACACTCTTCAGACCCATACTTAAGACACCCGGGGCCTAAGGGTTGTCAGACAATCGGTTTATCCTCCGGAGGAGGCTGCCCGATTACTTTTTAATTGGCTCAAATAACAACAGAGGTTCCCACAAATTGGTGTAGATAAGACTGTGCAGTAATCACGGGCACTCTATTGAGGCCCAGTCAGGGCCGGACTGGCCATAGCGGGCACCGGGTATTTCCCAGGTGGGCCGCCAGGGTCGGGCCAGTTTTGGGCCCCTAGGGGCCGATTTTGTTACAGGGCCGTTTTTGCAGCATGGCTCAATATTGGCCGCTATCACGAAATCGGCAGAATCCGGCCCTGGTAAACAGCTCGGCCGCACACCCAAAGTCCTGGGGGGCTGGCCAAGCACTTTGCAAGGGCCAGTTTTGGGTCCCAGTCCAGCCCTGGGCCCAGTATATATATGATCCCTCACTCACAACACAACCCATTTACAACGGTTATCAGGGCTAAAGGAGTGTGATAGCTATGGGGGCACTAGGCCTCCCTTTAGGCACATTCTACTCCCCAAGCAGAAATCTGAGGTCAGCTGGGGCCTCTCTGGCAGTTATACCCATCATTAAAAGGGCTTGCATCGGAGGATGCTCCTTTGGCTTCCTAGCCTCTAAGATGTAGAATTCTCTTCCTCCTCTGCTTAGGCAGGAAAAAAACTGTTATCCTTTCGGAAAAATCTAAAGACTTGGCTCTTTAGAGCTATCTAATCGATCCTTTTGCGGGTCTCTCATTCTGGATACCGGGATAGAAACCTTAGCTCTGGGACTCTTCAATTGAAGTAACTATGCACTCTATAAGATACCTTATTATTATTATCATTATTATTATCCTAAATACCTTTGAATTGGAAACCAATAGCATGTGAAATGTTTTTTTTTTAAATCCAGTGCCCATCACACAAACATGATTCACCAGCCCTTGATTTGTGGTCTTGGTAAGGACTAATGGCACAACCGCAGCACGATGATGGCATCCAATATATGCAGGAAATAGAGCCAACTGTTGATGACAGCTAGTGGTACCATAAAAAGTTCTGTGTGATTTGAAATACTGATTATTGACCGACCATCATAACTGTAAGTTGCTACCTATTACTGACCTTTGCTCTGTTTTTCGCGGACAGTAGAATAAAGTGTGCCTTTTTGCTAGTCCTATCTCCAGAGCCTATAATAAGTTACTTTCGTGTTCAGGATGCTTGTACTGGCAAATCAAGATGATGAGGAAACACCTAACCTATGTGTGCAGAAGAAACTGTGTTGCTTTGGCGTTAAAACATATTTTGGCCTTTCTCTCATGATAGGGATGATTCCTAGAGTTTTTAGGTCTCGCCTGTCAATGCGCATGCGCATTGAGCGGAGCGAGACTATAGGGGCTTAAACAGACTTAACTAGACTGGCGATTTGATGCAGTGCATGTGCGCTTTTAGCTCAATGCGCAAGCGCAATGAGTTAAAATGCGCGTGCACAGCATCAAATCGCCAGTCTTCGCCATCTGTTCCCCCTCCCCAGCCGCCAGCACCTCCCCTCTCTCTCACGGCTGCGAGGCCGTGTTATTTTGCTCACATTTCACACAGCCTTGCTCGCATTTCTCCTCCCCCTCCCAGCCACCAGCACCTCCCCTCTCTCTCACGGCCGCCAGGCCGTGTTATTTTGCTCGCATTTCTCCTCCCCCTCCCCAGCCGCCAGCACCTCCCCTCTCTCTCACGGCCGCCAGGCCGTGTCATTTTTTCAGCCTCCCCTTTTTTTTTTTACTTGTTAAACCATGCGTGACTCGTTTCATTTTGCGGCCGCTTTGCCTCCCACTCGCTCGCATCCCGCCTCCCCACCAGGCTCACGCTTCTCCAGCCTTCCTGCTTTGGCTTTCTCTGGGCTGAGCTCTCGTGCTTTCAGAAGAGCTTCATGCTCTCCGCATATCAGAACGTTTTTAAAAATCAAATCATGGCGAGTTTAAGGCGTTACGTCTTTCGCTCTCCTTCTCATGTTTTCTCATCCTTCTTTGCTGCACTCTAAACCCCCATCTCTTTGTTTTTCTTTCTTTTTATCTTGACCTCTGTATCTTTCTTCTATTTTCTCCCTGTCTGTTTCTGCTTCTCATTTCCTTTCTATATGCTGGCTCCGCATCTGTCTCCTATGCCCATCTGTTTTGAGTGGCAGATCTCTTCAGCCAGCGGGCCAATCCCAGTGGATTGTGTGACCAGCGACACCTCAGCGCCCTGCTACATGAAGGCATCCAGAAGCATTGCTGCGTGTGTGAGAGAGGGAGGGGTCCGTTAATGAAGAGGCGTTTGCTCTATATTGTGCGACTTGGAGCAGTATGGCACACTACCCGTTGTTATATGAAGTTTGAGAACACGACCCTGCGCATTGCATTTCATAATCATGAAAGTAAAATAATTATTTTATGGAATCGTGGGCAGCCGTCTACCCTACCCCTCCCCTCCTCCACCCTGCCCCGGCTCGCATTTCTCCTCCCCCTCCCCAGCCACCAGCACCTCCCCTCTCTCTCACGGCCGCCACGCCGTGTTATTTTTTCAGCCTCCCATTTTTTTTCAGCCCCTGTTGTGCCGCCCGACTTGTTTCTGTTTGTTTTCGCACCTCCCCTCTCTCTCACGGCCGCCAGGCCGTGTCTCCCTTTTTTCGAATGACCTGATAACAACGTTCATTTTCTTTCTTTTTAGCATCACATGGCAGTCTGAAAATAGAATTCTTAATCAGTGTTGCATTCCAAATGCTATAGGTGTCACATTCGCGAAAGTTATAACTATTGGCATTGTAAATGACAAAGCTATCAATTTAGCTGTTTTAAAAACCAACAAATAAATAAAATATTTGTCATTTACAAGACCAATAGCTCCAACTTTTCTAATGCGAGACCTATTGCATTTCCAATGCTTGTTCTAAGTATGAGATAGAAAATACTTAGGAATAACAGGAAGATCTGAAGCTGTGGCCTGGCAGGATGGTCTACAAGTTGTAGTACAGAAGAGCTCTGACTTCCCCTCTCTAACCCTTCAAGATATTGATTCAATCCCAGCCGAGTCAGTCTGCAGCCACATAGCAGAAACAGCAGAGACTATGCCACTCTCATTACAGCAGCCAGTTGGAGCTGGCATCGCATCTCTGAGAGCCAAGGCTTGAGCGAGTGAGTCTGGCTCCTCCCTCTACATGAAGAAAGGACAGTCGCAAAGAGCATTCCTAAAGGAGAAGCAAAAGCTGTGGATATTTAAACTCAAATACATGCTAGTCTACCCGACACGCCTCTGAATTACAGTGAATGGGAAAAGCAACTTCTTTGACACGACAGAGAAAGTGTGGACCTGCTGGTGATGTGGGACGGCACCTGACCCACCTGAACGCGAGGGGTGAAGATATGGACCTCAATGTTGAACTTTAAACCTAGCTAGTTAAAGATAACAGAGATAAACAAAAACTTTGATCTCCTGACAGATGTGGTGAGGTATATACACTGATAAGATATCGAGACACTCCATAAAATACGTGTGCCATGGCGTGAGAAGTAACAATTCCAGAATAGTAGTGAGAGGGGGAAAGAGACACTTACCCTAAACCCCTACAAGGATGGCTGGTCATCTCTAAACGACTTGGTGGAATACGCATTTATGCCCCCGGGTCCGCCATAGACCGTCCTCAAATTACTGGTTAAATATCTATTAGTCACTTTCTGTGTAATCTGTCGTTGGATTACTCGTAACACGGTGACTATTGGACAAGTGAAAAGAAGTCTTCCACCCAATATTTTCCTTTTCCTTGTTGTAGTTGAAGGGTAAAGAAGGGTCTGAATGGCAATCTCCATTCCCGGCTGAACGGAGACAGCCACACCTAGCTGAATGGGTGCCCAATTACAGGCTCTGTTTTATAGGTGATAGTGACTTGCCCTTGGGTGGGAGTCGGAGGGGGGCATTTATAGCTGGAATAGAGAACAATATGCTTTAAAAAAAGTTTCACAGCAATTGATAGAACCTGAGAGTTGTCAGTATCACACAATGAATGCACAGTGGTGTACATACAAGTAAGGGGCCGTGGAAATTGCCTGACCCGAAACCAGATGTTTAGTCCAGTACTAGAGAAAGAGAGGAATACAGAGGGCATTGGCAACATGGAATGTAGGAGACCTAAATGTATATCTTAAGAGGTACAGGGTGTTAGCTTATCTTAAGCACCCAAAAATACTAATCGCTAGTCTCGAGAAAAACTCACTTGCTTAATCCTGAGCCAGAAAAAACTGAGAAAGAAATGGAGAGGCATATTTTCACAACTAGCTATTCTAACTACTCTACAGGTGGAGTGTAGCTGGTGTTCCATTTAAAAAACAGGACGTAGTATAGTACATACATAATTTCTTATATCTCCTGTATGACATTGAAAGCGGTCTAGTAAATATCTATTCACCAAATATTGATTATAAAATGTTCTTTGGTGAAGCAGTACAGGCAGCTTCTCCGTACCTGGGTATTATGGAAGACCTTAATTATGTCTTGAATGGGTAAATGGACACATTCTTCCCACAAATCTAGCACAAAATCCTGAATTGAAATAATGTTAGAAAATGTAATGAGGGATTTTTACTTAATAGATGTGTTTCGAGATACCACCATCCGACCAAAAAATATACTTCTATTATGTTCATATTCCTAACACGCACAGTAGAATAGATTGTATAATGGAGAAAATACAAGAGCTGGTGAATTTCAGAGACGCTACCTATTTAAAGAGATTCCTTTCTGATCACTTACAGCTAGGTCTCTTGTTAATCCATTCACTTGTCAGACCAAAAATACTCGACTGGAGACTTGGAGCCGAAGTACTGGCTGGCCGAGCATTTTCCTCAAGCATACAAGACTACACACTGCAGTTCTTTCTCAACAAGCGCGAGACAGGAGAATGCAGACCAATGGAACGGAAAGTTTAGAATGTAGTCATGAGGAAAATGCATGTCCCAGGTCACAGAGTGAGAATGCAACTAGAGTGCATATCCTGGACACTGAGAAAACACTAATGGAACTAGAAAAAGAGGCAGTATAGATGTTGAGCACGTGTGGAAGGATAAAACACTAGAAGTTATGGAAGAAACATTACCGCGCCTAACAACATAATCAAATAAACAAATATCCAGGTGGCCCAAATTCAGCCAACATTAGGCTGGCATTTTAATCTGGATACAAAATTATGGATATAAGCTGTGCAAGAATTTTCTAAAATGAGCACTCCACTATAATGGAGGGCTTGCCACCAGGTCTGACCCAAAGCGCACACACATTTCCAATCTTCTCCTAGCCTCCTGGAATACTGGCACAGAAAGAATGAAGGAAGGACTCCACGACATATACTTTCCCAGTTACAACAATTATGCACAATACTTACACCCCTCTGGGCCTTTCAAACCACGGGTTCCACGCCTGGAACCAGAATGATCCACTGCGGCAAGTAGACTTGTTTGAAAATGGAGATCTTGTGACATGTGAGGCTAACAGAGTTAAATTGATTTAACGAAAGACTACGACTTTCACCTATCTCAGATATTACACTAGGTTGTCAAATGAGAGACAAAAGAAAATACTTGTAGAGTAAAACAGATCTAGAGATCATTCGCTAACAATCTGAGATACAAAGGCATTACATGGCTTTAGTTGTCAATGATTTTATTGTTTAGTTAATTAAAACTGTAACAATTTTTAGCATAGTAAAAACATAGTGCAGCAAAATTCATAATTGAAAGAAGCATAATTAAAACGTTAGTTCCTTGTATGGAAATAAACTGGACATTATACATTATTTGAGTACATTATTTGACTCGAGGCTAACCATAGCTATGATTGCAAACTTCATTCATGGGATAAAACATAAAATACATTTAGTCTGTAGTTAGCTGTCAGCGGTCTTTGAGTGAATCCTTTACGAAACCTTGTATGAAAATGTATAAAGAAATAGTTGTGATTGTTGTGACAATTCAGTCCATTAAAATAGCTGGTGCAAGCAAGTATGCCACATACAATAGATGAATCTAAATTAAGATCTGTGCAAATACGCATATATTTTAAAATGGGAGTACACAAATATTTAAATGAGTGCCAGAACGGCATGTACACACTTGATAGAATTGCACGAGCTTATGGGAATAGCAACTCGAAGACCTTCAATTTTATTGAGGTCAGACGTGCGGACAAGTGGGAACGCCATAAGAAGTTTATAAAATTGTCAATTGTCCCTAGCGGACGGCCCTCATTGTTAATCCAGAATCTCGTAGTAATCTACCTGCTTCCGCGAAGATTTTTCCAAACTGTGCTAGGTCCTTTGGAGTAACAGATGTGTATATGAGCGGTAGTGCTTCCTTGCATGATCTTATCTCATGCTGCATGAAGACAGGCCTTAAGTACCTGCATCTCTGTTGTAGTAAGCTAGCACAGCAGCATACAATATGGGCAACCGATTCAGAATGGTATTTACACAGCCTACATTGCTCCTGCCCAATGTGCTCTGTACTACTTAATGGGTATTGTTAGGAGCCTGATAGGATGTTTCTGAATGCTGCTCTCAGGTATGGATGGCAAAGAGAGGCTTCATGGGATACTGCAAGCTCTTCCACGCCTCTGATGCTTCTTGCCTGGTTTAAGTCCAGAACCCTCAAGGTTTTTCTGGCATGAGCCTTAGTTTGTTCTTTAGTTGCACTTTGATGATTGGGAGGGCTAACAAGAGTGCTGGATCCAGATTTAACGGTAATCCGGCTATGTCCAGGTACTTCGCCCAGGCACTTTTCTTGTCCAAATACATTGCCACGAGGGCACCCCGCAAAGATTCAGGACCTTACCAGGTCACCTGAAGATAGTAGTTGATTATGTATTTTCTGCATGCTTTGTCCATGCCAGCTAGATTGAATTCCAGCCGGATTAAAGTGCGCAGAGTGTTATTTGGCATGCCATATTTTCTTATATGACAATGTGTGGTTCCTCTCTAATGTCTCAGTTAGCCTTCCTGAATAGGCAGGGTGGCCATAACTATACTTGGTACAAGTTTAGCCCCAATGACTCTTCGAATTGCCTCAGCCGAATGGCTGTTTAGTTTATGATGGAGCGTTGATAAAGCATACGTGGTTTTTGCTGTTTTGCCTTCTACTGCCTTTGTCTGCAGTGTTTGTTTTCCTGTGTCCGTCAGCCAAACTCCGAGGTAATTGTATTTGGAGGCCGTGTCTACTTTTAGTGGACTGAGTTGCCATTTGAGTTGGCATTTATTGGGGCATTGGCTGAAAACCAGGACTTTTGTTTTCCCGGCATTCGCATGGAGAGTGTTGCGCATATTATATGTGTATTAAATATTCAGGGCCCTCCTCATCCCAAAGCAGGTCTGGTCCGTCAAGACCAAGTCGTCTGCGAACTGTATTATTGGTAATTTTTTCTGGCCTAGCGTTGGTGGAAAGGTTCTCACTTTCAATAGTTCTTCCCCAAGATCCGCTGTGTACAAGTTGAATAAGGTCGGGGCTTTTGTTGTACATCCAGGCCGTCAAGCTATTATCAATATATAACTATGCACTGAATTGGGAAAGGGATCTAGTGTTAGAGATTTCAGGGGATACCTGGTTGGCAATTTTGAGGAGAGTGGTCAAATCTTCCCTGTGTATTCAACAAAGGGCAAATGCATATAAACTTGAAACTCAAAGGTGCTCCCCCCCACACACGCACATGTGAAGGGAGGCAGGTAACCAGGCCCTGTGCTCTACACATGGTGGTCTTGCACTCCTATTAAGACATTTAAGATTAAAATCCCGTCACATATTAGAGCAATAGCAGATGTCATCCTGCCACTCCCGCTGCTGGTGTTATTACTGGGAGACGCTGGGGAAGATAGCATCTTCCTCTTGACCATGGTGTGGGAGAAGCTTATATCTCATCTGCTACTCGCGGTTAGTATGTTTATTGCCCAGGTGTAGAAAAAGCCAATGGCTCTGCCAATCAATATGTGGTGTGGAAAGGTGTGAGCTGTTTTTACCATGGAGAAATCTGTTATTGTTCATGACAAATTTCACAAATTTGACATTGTGGTTTCCCCTTGATACCCACTTGAAGAAAACCCAAGTGATGGAAGAAAACCTGCCCTGTTGGGTGATGAACTTCATTGCTCTCGAATGTGATCTATCCTTCCCAGTGAAAGATGATGATACTACCATACTGACTTGATTGAGCACAAAGAAACAACATGTTAGCTCTGTGATCCAAGTTGAAATTTTGATCAAAGGACAATTGTGCCTCCCTCATGAGGACGAAATTTGAAGCTCAGCAGTTTTATAAGTCTTCCAACTAATTCTGCCTATCAAAATGCTTTAATGTGATGCATAATTTCTGCAATTCTCATTTTCCGTGCCTCGAAAATTAAAATGAAGTTATTAAAACATAAGAAAAAGAGGTACTACTCAATCCAAATAAAACATATCAATTAGTGGAAACCAAACGACTGCTTGCAGAGACATGGATTAAGCTAGACAAACAACTTTTTAGAGATGGTGACAAATCCAGCTGGAAGTTGGCATGGTTTTTAAAAAGAGTAAATCCCCATAGACAAGTTTTGAGGCTGCGCTGAGTGGGAGGAGCATACATGGTGACCAGGGAGAGAATAAATGACAAATGCAGGGATTGCTTAGCAAGGGGTTACGCCTAATCCAACTAATACCCATAGTACTCCTAGAAAGATTATTGAGTACTTTCAAGGAGGCACAGGAATCAAGAGGACTCCCCTGTTCCAGGAAGAAGCCATGATCATTTTAATTCCTAAAACGGTGATGGACCCAAATGTGTTATCCGCATAATGACCCCTGTTAAATACAGATGTAAAGTTGCTCAGCAAAACCCTGGGGAATAGAGTTATGACCCTAATAAGATCCTTCATTCGTTAATGCCAAATGGGATTTATCCTGCCCGGAGCACAATTCATAGCATCATGCTACTAACACATATTATGCGTATACTTGCGACCTCCAAAGACTACGCCCTGGAGACATTAGAGGCAGAACACACCTTCAACATGGTGGGTTGGAAATGTACCTGGCTCGCCATGGAACAGATAGGATTTTGGCCCTCCTTCATAGGCTGTGTCAGACTCTTGTATGCTGAGCCAACAGCGAGGCTACGCATGGGGGATGGATTTCAGATGCGTTGATAATAGAGTGAGTCGCACGGCAGAGCTGCCTGTTAGCTCCCAGGAAATTGTTAAAGACCACCCCTTTTTAACCATGATTTTATTTACCCTCTTTTAATCTGATCCTTTCTGCATAATACTTGGTTGCCATAGCGCTGGGAGGCCCTTTTGGGTAGCCAGGCGATTAAGAAACCTCCAAAAATAGAATAGAATAAAATACATGCAAGGAATATAGAGTATTCGTGAGAATACTCTCAGGAATACAGGCCAACAGCTCTCACCGTGTAGCTGTTGGCCAGTAGACAGCAAGTGGCTATGACACAATGATGCATACAGTTAGGGCTCGCAAAACGCATTGTGTCGCTCTATGCAGATGACAAACTGATTTACTCAAAAAATCTTCTGCAATCAGTGCCACTCCTTGCTGAACTGTCGAGGATTGTGAAAGTCTCAGGACGAAAAACGAACTAGAGCAAATCCAATCTCTTCCCTCTGGATAGACTTGGTGGGCTTGCGGCTAGCTCCCTCTCCTATCAGGTAACTGCACTCGAAACTAAGAATTTTACATACTTGGGAATCCAGGTCACATTTGACACCACTGCTCACTTTACCCTCGACATGGAAAGAGTAGTTAGGGGGCATGAGCACTCTGTGGAATTCTGGAAGGCATTGCCTTTTCAACTAAGGGCAGAATATCATTAGCGAACATGATGTTCCTACCACAATGCCTATATGCATTGCAGAATTTTGTGTCTTATACCATTTCGGACGGTTTCAACATTTGGCTAGACTACTGTGCTCCGTGATCTGGGTAAGCAAATGCACCTGGGTCAAATTAGAAATGTTTAGACTTACATGGACTCTATGACCAGTTTCTATATTACTCAACAACATGTATGCAACATGCATGCAGTGCTCTGATGAAAGTGATAATTGGAAGAAGAATTTCAGATAGAACGCAATAAAAAATGTTTTTAAATCCTGTAATCGCAGAATTCAGCCCCTCCCCCTGCCCTCACTCTCGCGCTGAACACAGCCATTATTACGTCATTTTATTTATTTGTGTTTGCCTGCTGCGCTTCCAGCAACGGGTGCAACGCTAATCCACTGTTTAGGAGGGGCCATCTCTGGTTATGTTATGTTATGTTAATGGGCATTTGTTGAGCGCACTGTCACCATGAGTTTCCTGGCGCTGATAGAGCACTGAGACTGCACAAGAGGGATTTTATTGGGAGTGTGAGAAAAGCAGAGTTTTTAAAGATTTCCTAAATGATAAGAGGGAATATGAGGTCTTGAGTGAGAGTGGAAGAAAATTCCATAACTTGGGAGCCAGATGAGAGAAGCTGCGGCCACCTAATTTGATGAGTTTGAACCGGGGAATGACTAGAAGCTGAAGGTGAGTGGACCTCAAAGTACGGGAAGGGCAGTAGGGGATAACCAAGGACTTCAAGAAGACAGGAGAGGGACCAGTCAAGGCTTTGAAGACCAGGCAGCCAACCTTGAAGGCTATTCTTTCACTAACTGGTAGCCAATGTAGTTGATGTAATAAAGGTTTGGCCGACTGCCATCTGGGGATTTTAAATGCCAGTCTGGCAGCCTGGTTTTGGATGATCTGTAGCCTACACAGCAGGGATTTGGAGAGGCCAAGATACAAGGAATTAGAAAAATCCAGATGAGACATCACCAATGCTATTAGGACTTGTAGCAGAGCTTCAGGGCTCAAGCGGTGAGCAGCTTTCCGTATCCTGTGTAGCTGGAACATACAGGAAGATGTTACGGCGCTCACCTGGGCCTTGAGAGTGAGCTCAGAGTCAATAATGACACCGAGACTCTTTACACAGCCAGCAGGAGAAGGAGACGGACCAAGCTCAGATGGCCAGTACTGGGGGCCCCAGTGGGAAGCGCTTCTCCCAGGGAGGAGGAGCTCAGTTTTCCCAGGGTTGAGCTTTAATTGGTTTTGATTCATCCAATGCTGGATGTGTATCATGACCGCCTTAAAGTTGGTGACAGCGTCAGGGGAGGAAAGGGGAAAAATAATTTGTAAGTCGTCAGCGTAATTGAATACGGTGATGTCCCAACTACCCAGGGAGTGAATATGAGGCTGAAGATACAAATTAAAAAGGAGGGGGGACAGAGAAGAACCCTGGGGAACCCCGCAAGATGAAGGTGCACTGGTGGCGCTGAAGGGACCCAAGCTGACTGCTTGGAATCTACCCTCTAAGAAAGACTTAACCCAGGACAGGGCGAGCCCGCGGACTCCGGCGGACTCGACGCGGTGGAGTAAGATGTTGTGATCCACCGTGTCGAATGCCGCCGACAAATCCAATAGGACCAATGCCTGGGGGCGTCCTCTGTCGGCATTACATCTGAGGTTGTCCAACACGGCGAGGATCACAGCCTTGGTAGAATGGGCTGGTCTGAAGCCGGCCTGGTTCATTTCCAGGAAGTTGGACTCCTCGATGAATTGCGAGAGGCAAGTAGTCACATGTGCCTCCAAGATTTTAGACAGGTAAGGCAAGAGAGAGATGGGCCGATAGTTGGCGAGGACCGCTGGGTCCGCGCCAGGTTTTTTCAGCAAGGGCACCAGTACAGCCTCCTTGAAAGAACTAGGGACTGTGCCAGAATTAAGGGAAGTGTTGAGTAGGGGTAGAATGCAGTGCGGTAGAGTATGACAAATGTCACAAAACACAGAAGGAGGACAACAATCCTTGGGGGAGCCAGATTTCACCCGAGTAGCCAGCTTGGCTAGGGAGTCGGGATCAAGTGTGGGAAAACAAATCAGAGTGGAAGTGTTGATGGGAGGGACTACAGCTATAGCTGAGAAAGGGGAATGAGGGATGGAATTTTTAATTGCCAGGATCTTGTCAATAAAAAAGGTGTTCAAGGCATTACATGACTCTGCGGAGGGGGCAAATTCGGAAGTGTCCTGGTGTCCGATGTTAATTCACCGAGGACCTTGAAAATCTCTTTAGATTTGTTGGGGGCTGTTGATATTCTCTCAGAGAAAAAAAGCAGACTTAGTTGTGATAATGGCTTTTTTGTATGCCTTACGTGCAAGCACGTACGCCTCCCTATCTATACTAGAATAATTACTGGTGATAGCACAGTTGAGTTCGAGCAATTTACACTGCTCCTGCAGTCTGCAATAGAAGGACTACTGTCAGTATTTTACTTAAGTCACTCAGGGTGGCACAACCCTGTGCTTCAGCCCTGGGAAAAACTTTACCACCTATGCTCTGGGTGCTCATGAAACCATATACTACGGGCTTGTAAGGGGATAAAGTATTTGCCAATTTGGGATTACCAAATTCAACATAACAGACTTGGGAGAGAGCTTAGGCACGGTGGCAGCAGACTCAAGTCTATCAGAGTCATAACCATCAGCATTTGGAGGAAAAATTGGGCGGGTGACCATACAAAAGGGTCATTTCCTACAAGAACTCTATGGTTCTGTACAAATGTTATACTGTGAACTCACTTGTATTTGTACTATTGTATACTATTGTTGAACATCAATAAAAGAATTAATTAACAAATGAATATCTGGAAGATCAAATACGGGAGAACATATGCTGGGGCGTAGCTCCAGGGGTGGGGGTGTTTGGGGTTTACCCTCACTCCCCCTAATAAATGGATTGTGGAGTGTGTAGTTGGGTCCTGTGGCCTCGAGTCGGGATAGCGCTGTCTGTGGTTATGTTTCTATTCAAAATATCAGCCCTTAAAGCACAGACATGCACCTATGAAAAACTCTGCAGAGCTTGTATACATCCACCTTCTTCCCTCACTCACAAAACAGGCCTAGAATAAACAAAGGACTGGATGGCTCTTATGTGATGCAGAGAAGCCTTTCAAATTGTATTCTAATTTCATCCATTTTGCCGTTTCAATGGGAGTGATGGTTGGGAAATCTCTGTGCCACACCCTCCACATCTAACTGACTAAGCTTCGCCTCTGAACCTATGGTCTTATGATCCTTTGAGCCTGTGGCTGTGTTGCAGTTTTGCCCAGTGGTGTGTGCCCTTTAAAAAGAAATAGAAAAATAATTTGGTGGTAACTGATATGCACCCTTACAAAAGGAATGGGAATGTAAACGTTCTGACTGTATTGCTGCCTTTGAGAGGAGGGGCCAGATAGAAACTACTGCTTTACTGATACTATACTGTTTTGTTTCCGTCTACAGTAAAAGCTGCCGTTAGTCTAATATGCTGGGCTAACCAGGCTGCAGTTTCATATTGGAGTCCGTCCACCGCGTGGGTGTGCAATTTGAGGCTTCTGGGGATGCAGCACTGGCCTCTCTGGTCTAGACAGAAAATAACACAATAATTACAGAATCAAAGTTCATGTCTAGACTGGTATAATCAAACTGTACTAAAAACGGCTTCCCAGAGAACAAGGAAGCTATCTAGACAAGAAAATGACACAATAAAAGAAGAAATGGGTTCCACTTATGTAGATGTAGAAACATGGACTCAGAGTGATCTGAACAGGTTGCAGTTCCACCAATTCTCAGCATACCTTACTCTAAACACTGTAAACCTTCTTTCATGGCCAAGAACTTACCTTTCGTGGATCCTCGCCCAATGACCTTAAATAATATTTTTCATCCTTAAAAAGAAGTTAAAAGGAGAAATATAATAACTATACATAATGTAAAAAATGTCCTCACTGGCACAACAAAGAACACACTAAATATTGTTTATTACTACAGTTAGGTTATTTTAATAAGGGTTATGTTTGACAGGGCATCTACAGTATCAACTGTTTTGAAAGTGTAAACTAAAGAGAGAAATACCATTTAACTTCATGAGGTCAGAGCATTTAACTCGCATTATAAGCATAGGTCTGCAGTTAGACCAAGCAACAGAGGCATTGGCGAGACAAACAGCTGCAGTTTATAAATATGTATCTTCATGTGAGACAGTCAGGCGTGGATACAGCTTGCTTTTCAAGATACTGAACCTTGACAACATTGTCACCATTCTATTCGCTTTCATTGAAGGAGAGATAAGGGGGCTTGTGTGAGGCAGTTTAAGGGCAAAGGCAAAGAAAATTCAGAGCTGGTATGGTATGTTTACTACACTTAAGTAATTCGAATAGGGTTTCTAAACAAGATGTGTCCTTGGTTAAAAAAAGCAGTGTTTGCCTGTTCATCAGAGGGAAGGAAGAGCTAGAATGCATGTTTACTGCATGTTTGTATTAGGACGGATGTTAGTGGGTATTTTGTGTAGGGTAGAATGTGTTTCCTCTTCATAGAACACAGACACATACAGGTATTAATAATCAATGACTCAGCTCCATGGCATCTCTCTCTCCAATACCTGGCCCAGAAAAACCACAGACCCAGGGCTCCGTTGTCCCACTGTGAGCAGCAATACCAAACCCTCACAAAGCACTTATTCAAGTTTTGACAGAAAAAAAGACAACTATCTGGGCAGCCCTTACCTGTGAGATGAAGTATTCCTGATGAACCTGTTCAGAGGCCCGGCGCACAAATACATCAAACGGCAGAGTCCTACAAACAAACAGAGGTATACTCATATTAGTGAAACATAGGAATATCACGAATGAAAGGCAGAAAAGATGACCTCTGTGCACACAATCATCAGCACTTTTATTCCGACAATAGCGCCTCCAATTCAACGAAGCAATGCTTAGGAAGCCATCCCGGCAAAGATTTAGTGAACAAACTATGCCTCGCTTTTTTTTGAGGATACAGAAAAGGGGTTTTGCCCGAGACCGGCCAGGAAGGGTCCATATAACATGTATCAAAAACAAATCCTGGCCGGTATTTTTATTGGCTGTTTATTTAAACAGACGTAGACCATTAAATGAATTAATTAATCTGAGGTATTCCATTTACTTCTTTTTGTAATTTTAGACATTAGCAGGACATGTCAATGAAAGAGACAGACTACCTGTGACATTACATAAATTGAAACAATTCTCAACATAGACATAAAACAAACATTGTTAACAAAAAATAAAAATAAACATCTTCTACATCAACGAGTCATTTATAAACATTGCAGCCTTATGGTTGGTTTTTACAACACTATTACTTTGTGTATTTTAAGGGCTGTTGCCTGCTGGGGTACAGATTTTTGTATGTATCTATGAGGGCGAACAAACTTTACACAATTGGTTCCGCATAGAAAAATATTATTGACCTCCTAATAGCAGTAGCCTTTCAGCAAATAACGAGAAACTGGAAGGATTTCACTAAGCTCTCATATCAAGCATGGTGGTATGCGGTCTGTTACAACCACCGGCTAGACACTACATTTGTATATCCCTCACATTTGGCATCCAAGCGCTCTGATTTATGGGCTCCGGTCATTTTATTCATTGATGCTCATGCTAAATGCTCTACTACCCCTAGACCTCTGCAGCAAGAAATTACTAAACCTCCATGACTTCCTCTGTGTTAATTTATATTTCTATTTATACCTTCTTTTGTACAATATTGCTTATGTTATCATTATTTTTGACTTATTTGCATTTCTTATTTGTTATGTTTATTCTCTCTTTATTTTCTAAACCCACGTGTTACATTGTATATGAACCTACTGCCTTCATTGTTTTTACATTCTGCACATTGTTGTAATTCTTTTGTCCTAATAAACTTTTTCTGAACTTAAAAAAAAAGAAAAGTAACCCTCTTATCCTGTGTTTATACCCTTTGGACATCTCTTCTATTCAAACTTCACTATCTATCTATTCCACTTTACAGACAATTTCAAATTACTGAGCACCGCGGCATCTTCTTGGGGGTGTGGAGGGGGCATGATTTAACACTACAACAACCGGCTGTTCATCCCTATTTTCTGTCAAACCTCTCTTGATCCATACTTATACAGATTAAATCCTTAAAAGGAGACAAAATGCTGCAGATGAGGTCACCTGAAATAAACTGGATTCATTTCAGCAGTGAGTTTTAGAACAGGATCTGATGCTTGACATGTGTGTGTGGTCCTTCACTGTGGATAGTGGTGATCCAAGTGTCTTTGCTCTGCTCAGTTTTCTTCAGTCTGTGCATTTGTTGCCCCTTCAGTCGACCCTCCTGGGTCTTACTGTTGACTGTTTCTACACCATATGCCCTTTGTTTGAATAACATAGTAGCGGTTTGCTAGATATGCTATTTCTATATTTATATATGTGTTCAATTTCTACCTTCCTACCATGACCCACTGGCTTTCTTAAAACATTTACTAACATACATGTAAGATTTAACAGCTAGCACACCTGTTTGAATCACTGTAATAAAACAATTCTTCAGTCAAGAATACCTGAGAGTACGCTGTGGCATCCGTAGTCAAGTTGTACCTCTGTTACCATCTCTCAAAGCCCCTATCTTTGGTCACTAGAAACCAATCCACACGATATTGACCCCACAAAAAATCTAACCTTTCTGAATGTATCTGGTAACTTTTGCTGAAGGCAGCACAAGTTGAAGGGCTTTCTAGGGTGTCCTCAAAAGTGTGATTTTCCATCCACTGGACATATTTGGCTTCAAATTTCTCAGTAACAGTTGCACTAAGGATCACCAGGTTTGCCAGGCAGTTAGAGCATATTTGGTGCATGGCAATCACTTACCCCAAAAAATTGATAGCTGGTCATGTTTCTGAGGAAAAAAAACTTTAAGGACAGTGTACTGGGGTATAAGAGTGTTGGACAGCCGCGGCCCGTGGAGGGAGTTACGGTGGGCAGGGAGGCGGGGAGGGGGAGGGGTAGGGTGGAGGGTGCTAAAAACCGGCATATGGATAATTGCAGGTAAGTACACAATTTAATTAATAAAACGACATTCGTAGCGTGCACTGCATGGCAAAATGCGATGCTGTGCGCGCTACGAATTTTGTTTTATTAATTAAATTGTGTACTTACCTGCAATTATCCATATGCCGGTTTTTAGAACCTTCCACCCTACCCCTCCCCCTCCCCGCGCCACCGTAACTCCCTCCACGGGCCGCGCCTGGTGTTGGACATGGATATCCTGAACAGTCACTAAATCGTTACAATGTTCAGTTGCACCTGGTTCCTGACTGGCTGAAGCTGAGAAAAAATAATCTTTATCACAATCTTTTTGGCAGAGGCGCCAGGGAACAACACTAGAAATAAAATGTCTCTGCCTCTGGTTTCCACAGCAAGGATCCGGAGTTCAACTCGACCACTAAACATGAATAGAATCCATGGACCAATTCTAGACTAGACATCGGCAAAAACCTAACTATAATGCCCCTTTAACCTTTGGGGGGATATATATATATATATATATATATATATATATATATATATATATATATATATATATATATATATATATATATATACATACATACATACATACATACATACATACATACATACATACATACATACATACATATATATATATATATATATATATATATATCCAACCACGCAGGAATCCATTTGAAATGAGGCCTCAGAGAGATGAAAAGTGACATGCAACAGCGCTTTTCATTTCCTCAAAGAACATTACACCACTGAAAAAGGGATTTCTATTCCCGAAACGTGTCTGGCGTTTGAAGTTTGTGTGGTATGGGTCCTGTTTTGTCATCTGCCGGCATGCTGTCATTAAATTGCTGAGAAACCTTTCATCTCTCTGAGGCCTCATTTCAAATGGATTCCTGCGTGGTTGGATTTGTAAAACGGCTGTTCTCGGGTCGTGAAAAAAGGCCCATCGCAGGTTAAGGCGGATCCTGCAAGTGCCGATCCGGCGCTTGTGCATCAGGAAGAGAGAAGGGCTGGCGCCTATGCAGGGTAGTGCCAGCTCACTCATAATGTCAGCACCAAAGCGGGGCAATTGACAGCGGATGCCTGCCTCCACCCACTTAGGATTGAACTATGTTTAATATTGAAAGAGATCAGCGCGCCCACTGGGAAGGACATGTGGCGCACTACAACATCCAGGAAGTCGTAGTTTCGGCCACACCCACAAGGGCAGGTGTTGAGAATAAAGAGTGCGCCATGCAACAGCGCTTTTCATTTCCTCAAAGAACATTATGCCACTGAAGAAGAGATTTCTATTCCCGAAACGCGTCTGAAGTTTGAAGTTTGTGTGGTATGGGTCCTGTTTTGTCATCTGCCGGCATGCTGTCATTAAATTGCTGAGAAACTTTTCATCTCTCTGAGGCCTCATTTCAAATGGATTCCTGCGTGGTTCCATCCGTGGTTCGTTCCATCCATCCATCCATCCATCCACATTCATCCATCCGCATTCTTGTCAATGGGGTCCATCTTTATAAAATTGCAATTCTTCTAAAGTCCAAAGATTGATAGCTGGTAATTGGTTTCAAATATTTCATTTTCATAGCCCCAGACACATGTTTTATTCTGCATGGCCTCTTCGGTGGAGCACAGCAGGTACTGAGTGCCAAACTTGTTTGAAGCATACCGTTTAAACAACAGTGTCTTCTTAACTGTCCAACAAACAACATGGTACTGCAAGGGTCATTCCCCTCTGATGAGAGTCATTCGCCCCAGAACAATTTTATGCAAAACATCCTCCATGTGGCACACTCAAAACAGGACTGGCATTCGGCAATAGCCTTCAGCAGTGATATTCAAAAGAAACTAGACGCAGTAGCCTGTCTAGAGCATAAAAATCATATATAGAATGTCAGGCTTACCTCTTAGATATGACAGATTGATTAAGGAATCCAATCAAAAGAATACATTGAATTAGCTCGAATTAGATATTTTTAAAGCACCGATAGACGGTGCTCTTGGAAAGTAATAGATATATTCTGTATGCGAGCATTTGTTCATGCTCTATTTAAAATAATGTAGATACAATTAATGTTTCAATATACTCAAGAGATGTGCAAGGGAAAAACTGCAACAAAAAATTACTGTTTTTGTTCGAATACCTGTATATATTTGACTGTTTGTGCGTGTATGCCAATAACAGAAAAAAGTAAGATACTGTTAATAGCCATTGTTTGTCAAATTGTCATGGGTATGCTAAATCAACTTTACGATCTATTGTATTTTTTTATAATATTTGTATTTGTTTTGTGACAATTAGACAGGTACATAGCATTGCTTCGGGTGTTGCAAATTATCTTCTCTGCTGCTTGCGCTTGAGTCACTATTTGTTAACCCTTCAAACCCTGTATTTTGGATATGCATCTCTCTGCAGTTTCCTGCCTTGAGTACTTGATTGAATACTAGAGGTCTGTGCAATACTGTTTGGTGTAATTTATGGGTTTTAACTAAGAGTGTGCTTTAACCTTGAACACTTTAACATAACACTGAAGGACTGTGCACGACCGTTAGTCACTAATTGTTGAACCTTCATACCCTGTGTATTGGCTATGAGATTCTCTGTGATTGTGTTTTTTTTAAACTTGAGCACTTTATTGCAACACTCTAGAGTACTATGCAATGCTGTCTGGTGCAGTTTGTCAGAGGGGTGCTGTGACTAAGTGTCGGGTGTCAGAAGTAACAATAGAGCTCTACAGCATTTTACTCTGCAAGTACTATTTTTTGAAAAGTTAGAGGTCTAGCAAGGTCTGTTGAATATCAATCAATCATCAATCATGGACATTTATATAGCGCACTACTTACCCGGAGGGTCTCAAGGCGCTTGGGGGGGGGGGGGGGTGCTGCTACTGCTCGAACAGCCAGGTCTTGAGCTTCTTCCTGAAGGAGAGGTGGTCTTGGGTCAGGCGCAGGTCGGTCGGGAGGGAGTTCCAGGTCTTGGCGGCCAGGTGGGAGAAGGACCTTCCTCCTGTTGTCGATCTTCGGATGCGGGGGACGGCGGCGAGGGCGTGACTGGCTGATCGGAGGTGGCGTTTGGGAGCGTAGAAGTTGATGCGGTTGTTGAGGTAGCTCGGGCCTTGGTCGTGTAGGGCTTTGTGTGCGTGGGTGAGGAGACGGAAGGTGATTCTCTTGTTGACGGGGAGCCAGTGCAGGTCTCTCAGATGTCCGGAGATGTGGCTGCGTCGGGGGATGTCGAGGATGAGTCTGGCTGAGGCGTTCTGGATCCGCTGGAGTCTCTTCTGGAGCTTGGCGGTGGTTCCGGCGTAGAGGGCGTTGCCGTAGTCCAGTCGGCTGGTGACGAGGGCCTGGGTGACCGTCTTCCTGGTCTCGGTGGGGATCCACCGGAAGATCTTTCGTAGCATGCGCAGGATGTTGAAGCATGACGAGGAGACGGCGTTGACTTGTCTGGTCATGGAGAGGGAGGAGTCCAGGATGAAGCCCAGGTTGCGTGCGTGGTCTGTCGGTGTGGGTGCGGTGCCCAGGGCGGGGGGCCACCAGGAGTCGTCCCAGGCGGAGGGCGAGGAGCCCAGGATGAGGACTTCCGTCTTGTCTGAGTTCAGTTTCAGGCGGCTGGTCGTCATCCATTCGGCTACATCTTTCATCCCTTCGTGAAGGTTGGCTCTGGAAGCGGCGGGGTCGTTGGTCAGTGAGAGGATCAGCTGGGTGTCATCGGCGTAGGAGATGATGTTCAGGTTGTGTTGGCGTGCGATGGGCGCGAGGGGGCTCATGTAGACGTTGAAGAGGGTGGGGCTCAGCGAGGATCCTTGAGGGACGCCGCAGATGACTTCGGTGGCCTCTGACTTGTACGGTGGTAGGCGGACTCTCTGTGTTCTTCCGTCGAGGAAGGAGACGATCCATTCCAGTGCCTTTTCCTGAATTCCGACGTTGCTGAGGCGCTGCACTAGGGTGCGGTGGCAGACAGTGTCGAATGCCGCGGAGAGGTCTAGGAGGATGAGGGCCGCTGTTTCTCCGTTGTCCATCAGGGCTCGGATGTCATCGGTGGCAGCGATCAGAGCGGTCTCGGTGCTGTGGTTGGCTCGGAAGCCAGACTGTGAGGGGTCGAGGGATCCATTCGTCTCGAGGAAGGCGGCCAGCTGTTTGTTGACGGTCTTCTCGATGACTTTGGCTGGAAACGGGAGGAGCGAGATGGGGCGGTAGTTCTTGAGTTCGGTGGGGTCCGCTGTTGGTTTCTTAAGTAGAGCGCTGAGTTCGGCGTGCTTCCAGCTCTCCGGGAAGGTGGCGGTGTCGAAGGAGGTGTTGATGATGTCCCGCAGGTGGGGTGCGATGACAGCGTCGGCCTTGTTGAAGACGTGGTGAGGGCACGGGTCGGTCGGAGATCCGGAGTGGATGGAGTTCATCATGCGGACGGTGTCATCGGTGCTGATCGGAGTCCAGGCGCGGAGGGTGGTGGTGGGTGGCGTTGCTGCGGTCTTTGTGTGCGATGGTTGACTACTGAAGCTGTTGTGTATGTCTGCGATCTTGTTGTGGAAGTAGGAGGCGAGGGAGTTGCAGAGGTCTTGCGATGGGGTGATGTCGTTGTTACCGGCGTTGGGGTTGGAGAGCTCTTTCACGATGTTGAAGAGTTCCTTGCAGTTGTGTGCGTTGGTGTCCAGTCGGTCCTTGAATGCAGTTTTCTTGGTGGCGCGGATCAGTTGGTGGTGCTTCCGGGTGGCAAGCTTGAGGGTGGTCATGTTGCCCGCGGTAGGTTCCCTTCTCCAGACTTTCTCGAGGGCTCGGCAGTTCTTCTTGGAGCTCTTGAGTTCGTCGGTGAACCATGGGGCTTTCTTGCTGCCGGGTCTGCTGGGCGGGGTCCTCAGAGGGGCGAGTTCGTCCGCGCAGTTGCTGATCCACTTTGTGAGGTTGTCGGCGGCCTGGCTGGGGTTCGCTGAGCTGGCGGGAGGGTGCTGACTCAGGGAGGCGGTGAGCTGGTCGGCTGTGATCTTGTTCCAGCTTCTTCGGGCAGCCTGTTGCTGGTGGTGGTGGGTCGTCGTTCTTCTGAAGGTGAAGTGGACGCAGCTGTGGTCCGTCCAGTGGAGTCCTGTGGCGTGGCTGAAGGCGATGTCTTTGCTGGATGAGAAGACGGCGTCGAGTGTGTGTCCGGCGAGGTGGGTGGGGGTGGTCACCAGTTGCTTGAGTCCCAGGTTTGCGAGGTTTTCCAGCACGGTGGTCGTGTTGCGGTCGTCGTTGTTCTCCAGGTGGAAGTTGAGGTCCCCGAGGAGGATGTAGTCGGCTGAGGGGAGGGCGAGCGGGCTGATGAAGTCGGGGCACTACATAAGCTGGATGACCTAGCGCAACCCATGTATTTCTTCTATTTACTTTGCTGCTAAAGCACAAGTGCAATATATTGAATTATTAGTTGTGAATGATACGAGTCCTTTACTAGTAATGGGTCAGCAGTTGTCTTCTTATTACTGGGAGCCAAGTAACCCATTCTAGCACCTAAATCTCTCAGGGTAGTGAAGCAGAGAAGTTCAATGCCATTCTGGGGAGGCGGTATAGACTAATAATGCCAATTAGCTGGCATGCGACAACAAAGGAAAATTACTTTTATTACACACATACTAGTGAATACTAAGCATCAAACTACAAATGTATTCAACAGGTAGACGGAAATACCTTTGCTGGCACTCTCATATCACATTATACCCCTAGTGGATCCTGAACCCCATGGTCACAATACTCCAATTTCTACCAAATGCAACATGAAAATACAAAGGGGTGTCATTTTTTAAATAAGGCAGGCCTACTAGCTGTGTAACCACGTTATTGGAATCAGTCACATATCCTATTAAAACCTTGTAATACTGTTAAAATCAATACCCACTGTGTAATATTAATTGTCAATAGCATGCATTATAGTGATACACGTTCATTGTTCAATACCAGTGTTATCAATAAAGCATTTGATTTTAAATACGTGGATGCCTGATATTTCCTTTATAATCTACAGGCTACAAAATGCACCCATAAGACCAACCACAAGGGGCCCATGCACTTCAGAGACTGAGAGCGGTACCTGCAAACACAACAATGATGGACAGAATGTGGATTAATGTCACACATTCACCCCAGTCCAAAGATCTGGGCCCAAATCCATCGTTTTTCCACTCCACACCACCCTGGGTTAGACAATGGCGATATGCAAATCAGCGCTGACCCTGTGCCCCATGGGAACAGTCCAGTCCGAACTACAAAAGCCATGTCCTTCCCAGAACGGAAACAAGCATCCGAGGACCGGCCCGGTTTCGAGGTAACACCTCTCATCAGCCCGGCTAGCTTGATTTCAGTGGTGTGGAGTGCCTGGGACTCACGTCTGAGCATCCCCAGTACACTTAGAGCGGTACCTGCAAACACAACAATGATGGACAGAATGTGGATCAATGTCACACATTCACCCCAGTCCAAAGATCTGGGCCCAAATCCATCGTTTTTCCACTCCACACCACCCTGGGTTAGACAATGGCGATATGCAAATCAACGCTGACCCTGTGCCCCATGGGAACAGTCCAGTCCGAACTACAAAAGCCATGTCCTTCCCAGAACGGAAACAAGCATCCGAGGACCGGCCCGGTTTCGAGGTGACACCTCTCATCAGCCCGGCTAGCTTGATTTCAGTGGTGTGGAGTGCCTGGGACTCACGTCTGAGCATCCCCAGTACACTTAGAGCGGTACCTGCAAACACAACAATGACGGACAGAATGTGGATCAATGTCACACATTCACCCCAGTCCAAAGATCTGGGCCCAAATCCATCGTTTTTCCACTCCACACCACCCTGGGTTAGACAATGGCGATATGCAAATCAGCGCTGACCCTGTGCCCCATGGGAACAGTCCAGTCCGAACTACAAAAGCCATGTCCTTCCCAGAACGGAAACAAGCATCCGAGGACCGGCCCGGTTTCGAGGTAACACCTCTCATCAGCCCGGCTAGCTTGATTTCAGTGGTGTGGAGTGCCTGGGACTCACGTCTGAGCATCCCCAGTACACTTAGAGCGGTACCTGCAAACACAACAATGATGGACAGAATGTGGATCAATGTCACACATTCACCCCAGTCCAAAGATCTGGGCCCAAATCCATCGTTTTTCCACTCCACACCACCCTGGGTTAGACAATGGCGATATGCAAATCAGCGCTGACCCTGTGCCCCATGGGAACAGTCCAGTCCGAACTACAAAAGCCATGTCCTTCCCAGAACGGAAACAAGCATCCGAGGACCGGCCCGGTTTCGAGGTAACACCTCTCATCAGCCCGGCTAGCTTGATTCCAGTGGTGTGGAGTGCCTGGGACTCACGTCTGAGCATCCCCAGTACACTTAGAGCGGTACCTGCAAACACAACAATGATGGACAGAATGTGGATCAATGTCACACATTCACTCCAGTCCAAAGATCTGGGCCCAAATCCATCGTTTTTCCACTCCACACCACCCTGGGTTAGACAATGGCGATATGCAAATCAGCGCTGACCCTGTGCCCCATGGGAACAGTCCAGTCCGAACTACAAAAGCCATGTCCTTCCCAGAACGGAAACAAGCATCCGAGGACCGGCCCGGTTTCGAGGTAAAAGCTCCAGCTCTGGGAGTACTTAAAGTGGTATACTTCTCTGTAGGAGATTTAGAGTGGTACATCCCAGACACATTTCCGGGGGTGTGGGCTGCATATCATGGAAGCAGGGGATCAGGAAACATGTAGGTTAGGCTGTGTGGTGCACTATAGGACAGTGCTCCATCCTTTCATGCATATTTTATTAGTGGCTTCCCAAAGAGGGAAGCTGTGACCCTTTTACTGTTTTTCTTTGTTTTTCTTGGGTGTTTTTTGTGCTCCGGTCCCGGGGTAAACACATCCTTATTATTTTGTTTAGGGCTGCACTGACCCCCAGGACCCTGCCAACCCCAAGGGTATTTCTCATAATTACAGCAGAATTCCAGGCGCTCACTTTCTTCTTTTTGCATTAACCAGTCAATCTTTAAAGAAACATAACTCTGGCCTTGTTGGGATACATTTCCTACTTCTGTGGTCGTTTTGCTCCTAGCTGCCAGGCCTAGTAATGAGGAGCATTTTCATTAGAGCTTCTGGACTCTAAAGGGGCACATTTAGCAGGGAGCTGGATTTTCTAGCTCCCTGCACCAGCCTTCTCCTTTGCCTGGCTCCTGGTGCTCCTCTCCTGCTGGTGAGGGAATCTTGGGACACTCCGTTGCAACATGCTAACAGAACAACCTCCTGCCCGCACTGCCCAAGCACGAGGGCCTCACAACTGTATTGCAGAGCACCTGTGGTGAGGTAGGAGTTTCCAGGTTGTTTCTACAGAGAACCTAAGGGAACCAACCAAGGTCCTTCAGCAGGGCCTTCCGCCCAACAGACACTCAGGAGGTATAAGGGGGCCTGAGCCACAGGCCTGGAGAGAGGCATCCTAGTCCCGGGGTTCAGCTGGAGTCAAAGTTCATCTTTGCAGAGATCAGGTGGCTTCTCCTTCCAGCGTTGCGAAGACACATAGGCCCGTGCACAAATACTTCTATTTTACATGCTCTCGTTTAAAGTCGATATTTTTTTAAGCAATGGCCTTTAACACACATTTGCTTGCACATCCGTGTGCGATAATGTTGTCCGAAAATGGTTTGCTTACACTTGCACCTCTTTGTAGCATCATTATCGGGCCTTAGAAAATGCTGTGCAAGGACTTGGTAGACTACGCAAAATGTTGTTTGTTGTTGTCTGTTCGGCTACAGATCTGGGTGGGTAGACTCAACAATGACAGCCAGACCAGAACTCCAGAACAGAAAGAATGGGTTCCGTTTTTTTTATATATATTGTACCCGGCCTTTGTTTAGGCAGAGGAGCATTTTGATGGGTTGTCGAGGTCGCTCCATGACTGAGTTCTAGACCAGCTGAATGTCATCACTATCTGGAGTAGGACAGCGGCCTATTCTACTCCAATACTGGCTCCCAGATGACACACACTCGCAGGTAAATGGGGACCACTCTAAAGTACTGTAACAGACCTGCACACCCTATGCTTTTTAACAGGAGTCTTCAAACTGCCGCCCGCGGGCACACCATGGCCCGCTGCACAATTTTATCTGGCCCGCTGAGTCAACCTGGCTGCGAGATTTTATCTGGCTTGCAGAGGCTCCATGGCAGTAATACGCCGCTGGTCTCCTCCTCGGCTTCATACTGATTGATTACTTTAAAGCATTATTCTATACCATAAGAACATCGCTAATAGCTGGATGCTTTACCAGTTTTAGTCATAGGACAAATATGGAAAAATAGAAAACTGCTGAGAATAATACATTTTTTGTTTGTCCTTTAACTCAATATTGAATATAGAATTAAAGACAAGCAAAAAATGTAATATTCTAGGCAATTTTCTATTGTTCCATTTTTAGGACTCGCCTAGCAACGCAGCGCATGCGCTGTGACCTTGGCGAGATCTATTGTTGCTTTTTGGGCGGAAGGGAGACAGGAGATGTGCACGCGCAGCTAGACAGGCGATGTGCACGTGTACAGCTCCCGTTGTTTCAGCATAACGTGCGCATGGCGCGCTTTCACTTTCCTAGTGCACGCGCTCGGACAGGCAATGTGCACGTGTAAGGTCCCGTCGTTTTAGCATAACAGGAGATGTGCACGCTTGTGGCTTTCGACGTTAGCACAACTCATGCTCGCTCGCTCCCGCTCTCCCTGTCTCCATCAGGCCACTTTTGCGCTTTGAACACCGTTGTCTTAAACCAAATCTAGGTCTTAAACCAAGGAGGTCGGGGCAACAGCTCACACAGGCACGGGGAGCCCCCTCGCTCAACAGGGTTGCGGGTGTCGTCAGGTCATGGCTGGGGGGGAGGGGCAGGCCCCTTTACAACTCCGGGACCACGGCACACTCCAGCAGCGGCTCACCACGATGGTCACGAGTCAGGCCGCACACACACTCTGGATCTGGGTCCCTGGAGCACCACTTCGCTGCAGTCCACTGCAGCCCCAGTGATCTCAAAACGCAGCCCAGGGTACGCAGTGATCGGGACACGCTGTGTAACATGCGCACCAACGTGTCTCCGAGGAAGCTGAATTGCCGTAAGAAGCCCTTCAATCCCCTTGCACGCTAGAGTAACTGCTGCACGGTAGAGTAACTGCTTTCTTTTGCACACTGTTCAATTGTTTAATTAATTGTCCTGTTACGCTACGCTTGGTGCACGGGCGGCTAATCTTACTCTGCAATCGTAACTTCGGCTTCCTCCTGTTCATTTTTCTTTTGCACACTGTTTAATTGTTTAATTAATTGTCCTGTTACGCTACGCTTGGTGCACGCGCGGCTAATCTTACTCTGCAATCGTAACTTCGGCTTCCTCCTGTTCATTTTCGTTGTGCTGTATGTGACATGGAGAAGTGTGGCTCAATGGTTAGAGCGGCAGACCCTGATGCAGAGGTCTAGTCCGGGACCAGGGTTCAATTCCCCTTTTCGGCGGGTCGTGGGCTCAAAATTCCACGGACCTGATAATTCTCATCTCGGTGCCTATTCCAATCATGGAGTCCCACTCTGCAACTCTGGGCAATAGCTTGCTTAATCTCCACAACGCTAAGGATGCCCGGCCTCCACCTTGGGGGTGCCCAGGAGTGGACACCTCACAGGGAAAGCCAGGATGGGTTCCACAGCGGTATTCGTACAACTTGCGGGTGAGTAGTGCGCTATACAAGTATCAATTTACATTTACATTTACATGCGCACCACCATCCCACCATGCACCCACCCTTAATCCCTTCTTCCCTTTTGCTACTCAGCACCCTCCCCTCCCCCCACCCCCATAATAGCACATAGGGAGTGTTTAATTTTCGTTACACCACAGCAGTGTAGAGCGAGCTGTTTCAATTTATATTTAAAGAGCCTCACATCGAGTCTCTCTTCCAGAGCCCCTCCCTTCCACCCCTCACAACATTCACACACTATACATTAATCAAGGTAAATTTTTGCTTCTATTTGCTCAGCCCGTGTTTTAGTAATGATTGCTCTTGCTCTTTTTTAACACTATTTTTGTTCTTGTTTTATTTTCAGCACGCCATGCACGCTTTCAGTTTTGTTTTCCTTTAACAATAGCAGCGGATGCCGCCACTCCACTAGGTTTTTTAAGTTTGAAGAGCGAGTAAGAGAAATGGGTTGAACGTTATAGTGGGAGCTATGGCGTGTGGGAACTGGTGTAATGGTCAGGGCTTCTTTGGTTCCACTAGCGGGTCACATCACAACCCTGCACAACAACTATAGTGTGTTAGAAAAGTCTACACTGCATTGCAGGTCTTCGATCACACTCATGACTTCAGTGTACACATCGGGTGAGCGGTGCACAGAAGCGTGCACAGAACCTGCTCACACCTGCACTGTTGTATATGAAGATAAGAGGGATGTATTATCGCCTCTTATATCGTGATGAAAAAGCCTGGCAAGCGCCTTCTCTGCTGTAATCTCGCTCTTCCCCTATCTCTCTCTCTCTCCTTTACATTTTTCCTCCCCTGTCGTTCCCCTGTAAAGACCAATCATTTCGCCGCATCTCTCTTCCTGCTCTGATGGCTGAAACGGAGCTCAGAAGCTCTCCATTCTCAGTTTTGGTCCTTGATTAATCTCAGCCACTTATAACTCCTCTAGGCCTTACTACAGTCCATCCGTTTATTGGTTACCGTGCCTTTACAAACTGGGAAAAAAATAAACAAATCAACCCCGGTCCCTCTCGAATAGGAAGAGTCAAGTCCGAACTGCCAGGCTCGTCCCTTCTCACCGGTTTTGCTTAGTTGTTGGGCCTTACCAATGAGGTCCAGCGTGAGCATTAGGCACTCTGAGCTAAGTGACCCATATCTGGCTTTACCCGTCGGACTTAGGACGTTTCACCTAAAAAACAGATGGGTAGAAATACTTGAATTAAGCTAAGCCACATTTCAGTACATCATTCCAGTACTCAATGCTGATAGTATTCTTAATATATCAAATGTAAAACAACCTCCTCTTCTGCTTTCCAGCACGTTTATGGGGTATAGAATTCTCTAAGGCACATATAGGGTATCTGTGTAAACATGAAACTACATTAAAAAAACTGTAACCTTTGGGATTCTAATAAACCTGTTCTCAAGCCGTAGATCTAACCTTTGTTTAGGAGTACTAATCCACAACTAATCCTTTGTTAGTTCTGAAGTAGCGTACTGCTCGCCTAAAAGAGCTTAGACACCTTATCAGGAGTAGCAAACACTTCATAAAAGTACAAAGTGCGTGTTTAAGCACTAATTGTAGCCTTTCAAAACACATAAAGAAAATGCATTGCCATTTACAATGCCAATAGCTCAAACTCTGGCAAATGCGAGACCTATTGCTTTGCAAATGCTTGTTTATTGTTGGAAAGATAGCAGAAATGGCCATAAGACAGACCGATTAAAAAGATGCCTCGCTGTGTTTTTTTCTACTGCAGGAAACAGAGGAGGAAAACAGAAGAAGGACAGAGGAAAGTACTGTGGCCGGGGAAGAACGCCAGTCAAGCTGCAGAACCGGGCTCGAGAGGGGCATGCGCCATGTTGGTTGAACCTGTGGGAGCAAAGGGGCAATCTATTTCTAGAAACTGAACAGTAGAGCGGTAATTCCCTTTTAAACTACTGCTGATATTATAGTCCTCTGCCCTGTCTTGTATTGGGTCCAGCTGCTTCGGAAAACTTTACTAGGTCCAAAATCGCGCCGAAGTACCGTCTAGAAACTAGGTCCAAACCTGTTTGGTGACAGAGATACGTTTTTAAAGTCAGTAAATGCAGAGAGCCAGCACGAATGAAGGAAAGAGAAATGCAAATAAGGAACAAACAAAGGAAAGTTAAAAGGAAGCAGGATAGCACACAGGCACAGAAAAAGAATAGGAGAAAGGAAAGATGGATGGATGAAAAGTGTTAAAGTAAAGGAGAAGGAAGTTAAAAAATTATGTATGGTAGATGGGTAGGAGGAAAATCAAAAAAGAAAAGGGAAATAAGGAAAGTATAAAAGTAGAATTAAATAACAGACAGAGGAAATCAAAAATGGATGAACGGGTGAAGAGAAAGGAAGATGAATGAATGAATGGAAGGAAGGATAATCAAAAGAAAGATGGAAAGAATGGGCAAAGGAAGGACAGGAAGAAGGTAAGAAGAAAGGAAGGGACAAAAGGGAATGAGAGAACGGCAGGAAGAATGGGTACAAGGAGTAAATATGGAAAATAAGGAAGAAAAGGAAGAAAAGTAAACAGGAACATAAAGAAGGGCAGCAAGCTAGAGCTAGAGAGAAGCACAAATTATGAGACTGAGCACAAAGAAAGAATGATGGAAAGAATGAATGAGCGGAGAATGGAAAAGAAGGACAAAATAAAAATAGATAATAGGAAAGACAGAAGGAAAGAAAAGGGTAAGAATGAAAAAATAAGAACGCGTAAATATGCAATTTTTTTAACCTGTGATATTTGTAAAATATACTATGCGGCCCTTGTACTGAAAAGTTTTGAGACCCCTGCTTTATAAGGTAAGCAGCGCTAGGTAGGAGTACAATTATATGGATTCATATAATCAACGCAAATGCACAATGGTTGTATTGTTCATCTTTTTATCATTTTTATAAGGCTGGTCACAATGTTCTGTTTCCTTTTATTAATCATTGCAGCACACACATTTTACCCAAGAGTCCGCTCAAAAAATCTCTGAAATGCCGATTCGTATACCTCTTATGTCTCCCTTTGGGCATGCCTGAGTTAACAATGAATGGGTATATCTGTTTCCACGATTTTCTTGAGGAATCAGGGTTGTCATATTCTGAGGTTGCAGACACCATCCAGTAACTTGTAGAGTTTAGAGGTCCAGATAATGTCCACATAGTTTTGATGTTTATGTTACACAAATGCACTGTCTCACTGAAACAGTAGGAACCATATGACGCAATCTGTGCATCCTTTCCACTGTTGTGGACTGCTGTGCCCAGGACCTTCTCAACTGTCTCTTCCTGATGCATGGGTTTTCAAGTGGGGGAAGGGTTTGGGGGCTAGGCACCCCTGGCCAATCCATCGATACAACATCATCCCCCCACCCAAACCCTCCTGCCCAGCATTCTGGAGCAATATGAATTGTTGATTTTAGGTTTACTCTGACGGCCACAGCTACGCCACTAGCTGCCACCACTGCCTGACCCCTTCCAATCAAAACTTCAAAGGCGAGCCCCTCCCGAATTGTCTCCAGATGTCTGTTCCTCCTCTTCTGTTCTAGGGGCCTGGACTTGGCTGTACCAGCGAGGTACAGTGGGATATGTTAATTATCAGATGTAGAGTTCCCCTATGCCTCTTTCCTCTCACAAAACTGGTTCAATCACTGATAATTTTGAGTGGGGAGGCCTTTGTAAGAGTAATTAACTTGGCTCAGTAGAGTGGGAGCGGGGGGGGGATGCGGGGGGGTACGTAAACAAATGCCTTGAATCTGTTTATGAGCTAAGCCAGAGAAATATGGCAAATCCTGAAATCCCACAAGTTGTGAATGTAGTGTGTTGGGAACTGTAAATGTAAACTCGATGTTTTATCCCAATTTGAAACCTTACTGGGCTCTCTAGGCCTAAGTGGAGCAAAACTGTACCTTAGGGCAGATTTGTCCAGAAGTATAATACAGTGGACACACCACAGATTTTCCAGTAAGCATTACAGAAACACACTATGAATGCCCACTCATATTAAAAGGCCTACCCCAGGGCAGTACCAATCCCTGGAGCGGTGTGGTGCAGCGGCCAGGGCAGCTGACTTCAGAGCACAGGGTTCACGGTTTGATTCCCAGCTCCGGCGGCAGCTCAGCTCAACACCACGCACCTCTGGGCAATAGTTCACTTATTTTCCACAACGGCCCCCAGTGCCTTGAGACCCGTAAGGGTGAGTAGTTTGCGCTTTACAAAATACGGATTTAGAGAGTCTCTTTTTTGTGACAGGCTACTTCTGTACAGAAACCAGGCTGAGCACAACGGTAGTCTCACACGTGTGCGCACCTTTTCACATGTGACGCTTATACTAGCTGCACAGCAGAATCCTTATCTTTAAAGGCAGATGCTGGGGTAAACATGCTCAGTGCAATCACTGTGAATTTACCCTGAGATTCATTCACAGTAAAAAGTCCAAAAACCCTATGGCCCTTTGTGAAAACCTTCAGCCCCTTTATATGGCTATTCATTTCTCTATGAGTATATTTTTTCATCTTCAGCATTTTATTGGAATTCTAGAGGACTTTGCAATACTGTTTGATGCAATTTTTGTGTTTAAACTTTGAGTTTTTAACCTTAAGCTCTTAAATGGAATATAGAAGAATTATGTACTAGCGTTTGCTGCAATCTGTCATTCAGAAGGAGGAGCTTTAACTAAGTACTCTGTAAGAAATGCTGGAAAGCATGAAAGCAGAACCTTAGAATAAATAATTTTCATAGAAATCCAAAACGAAACAAAAGATTAATAAAATGTACCGTAATTATGTCCATAGTTGCAGATATAGCATCCGTCATGAGGGCAGTAAAGGGGGTGAAAGTGCAATCTTGGCAAGGAGGTATAAAAAATAAAAAATGATGAGCAATATGTTTGAATTGATCACAACCACTCACAATTATTCTAGGCTGAATTCCAGTTCATTGTTTTTAGCTCGGGGTGAAAGAGCGCTCAACTGTATGTAAATCAGCCATGATCCTGGTCCAATAGGAACAGTCTTACCTGACTTGCCTGGCTACATCCCCTCTGAACCATAAGGTGCAAGCATAAGAGGGAAAATGATACCAGAAAACCAAACTGGCCTCCATTTCTAAATGCTTTGTATGTCTCCGGGTGTTAAGAAGAATAATATTGGAATGTTGGAACCCAGAGACTACCGCATGCAACACTCCAGATCATTTGTGAGAGCATCCTCTAAACGGTTTATGATTTTTTGAAAGAATGTATTCGGTCCAGTGAGCAGTACATATTTTTCTGAGAATGTACAAAATATTTCCATCATGGGGCCAAGCTACTTCGAGCCAGCACTGAGGCTAGTGACAATAGTGTTTAAAATTAGTCGTTTTATTATCAGAATGATTGATCGATGTTCAATGGCATTTTAGGTCCGTACTAGAAAGATTTCACCAAATTAGAATCAATCACACGCTATTCAATAAACGGAAAAGGTGACTATAGTACCTGTACATGAAGTTCTTGTGGAGGAAGTCCATCTGTGGCGATGTGGAGACATGGATTTTAACTTCTCTGCTGCCACCTGCATTGCTGATGTAATCCACTGTCCATTTCGTGGTGCACGCCCCTAGACAGATTCCTTTCAGCACAACAGGTTTTCTCTGCAAGGTAAACAAAGATAGAATGCCTAATTTGCATGGATATAATGCCAAACCACTATTTACAGTTCCTACACTACCAACATTGAAAAGCTGGCATCAACTGTGTCCAGCGTAAGCTTTTATTATAGAAACAAATCACAAAGGACTCTTATGCTGCCTTTACTCCCCAGCTGTAAGGCAGTGGTAACAGATGCGTTTGGAAGTAAATATAAACCAAACCTACACAAGCTGTTGATGGGTGTGTATTGCAAAAGACAAAAGACTGAAAGCTTGATGATAAGGTGGTGGTTTCATCTGCAAGGGACACACAGTTGTATCTCCCAGAAGCTCTACCTCCACTTTTCCTACACAGAGATCTTCATCTGGGAGTATGTCATCCACATGTCGAAACTTTAGCTGATGTTGTAAAGGTTGACAATATTGGCACATGATGCTTCATTATGTGAATGAGCTGTTATGGGTATTTCTGTATAACTAAACGCCATTGGGGCATTCAGGCCCTTTTTGAGAGTGGATTTTGGTACAACTGTGTGGATATGGTAATGCAGTGTTATAACGTAACATCCAGTTCGTTAGACATTCCAGTTCCTGGTGTGTTATATCACAAGTTCACTCATCCATCTAGATGTGCTAAAGGCTAGTATAAGGTCCAGGTCTCAAAGGTGCTTGTCCACCAGTGACCCCTAAGTAAGCCGATGCCATCATTTATGAGTGGAAATTTACATTGCTGAATTTGCACCCTGTGCATGGATTTACTCATTCCAGAATATCCACCTTTTCTCTGTGGGTAAATCTACTCACATGTGCCATTAGTGTTGCAGGGCTGTGGGTATTCACAAGCTACTGGCAGGAATTTCCACAGTGGATACAGGTTTAGATTTACTCTTGTTAACTAACCCTACTTCTGTCAACCCCTTGTGGCCCTCATGTCTTGGTGTCCCCCCAATACCCAAGGACAATATAAAAAGCCTTGGGGTTTGGCTGGACAAAACCCTTTCTTTTAACACACAGGCCACAAAACTCGCGGCTACTTGCTTTGGCCTCCTAAGGATGTTGAAGAAAGTTCTTCCTCTTCTGCCGGTGGAGGCAAAGCAGGTGGCCATTCAGGGTCTCATTCAGTCCCGCTTGGACTCTAACAACGTCCTCTATCTTGGCGCCCCGGATTATACACTGCGCAAGCTTCAGATTGTGCAAAACTGTGCGGCTCGCACCGTGCTCCAGTTTCCGCGCAGGCTGTCAGCCAAACCTGGTCTGATCAGTCTGCACTGGCTTCCAGTACGACAAAGAATCGCCTTTAAAGCGATGTGCATATTCCATCAAGCTTTCTGGGACACGGGACCGGCTATTGTTCGGGACCTAGCAACACAGTATCGACCCAGCAGAACTCTTCGTTCTAGCCAGGCATGTATGGCTATAGTCCCCAGAATAAAAAAGGCAAGAGCTGGCGGCAGGATGTTCACTTACAACGCCGCCAAGCTGTGGAATTCACTCCCGTTTCAACTCAGGTCCAATTCAAACCTCTCCACCTTTCGGAAACAGCTGAAGACCTTTTTGTTCAATGCTCCATTTTAACTCTTTTTTCTTCTTTTTAAGCAACTTCATAACTGGTTGTTAGCGCTTGGACGCCCCAGGGCAACAACCGCGCTTTATAAGTTGACATTTCATTTCATTTCATTTCATTCAAGTGCGGAAGTAAGTCTGTATCCAGGGTAGGAAAGGGTAAGAGAACACTCCAAAAACTTGTAGGCGCTTGTAGGGGACAAATCAAAAGTAAAAAAAAGTTGTTTGACATTTTCACATATCAGCACTCCTGGGAATCTGCTGGAATCTCATAGAATTTTTTTAAACTTCCACAGGCATAATCCTATGGGGGACATTTCTGACTTTTCAGCCCTTTTGCTAACCCACCACAAATATTTTAGGCTAGCCATAAACGTTCATGTCTTCACCAAAGCACTGTGTATTGTTCCTCAGTCTGCCATTTACAACGCATCTGGATGCATAATGTTGTAGTTCCATTCATTACAAAAGTTACCATATGTTCCCATTGTTGGCCCTGTTCGTGACCTATGGAAATACAATGCATCCAAAAGCATATTGTTGCAGTGGCATTCCGAAAGTGGCCTTATGTATACATTGTCACCCCGCTGTCAGAGACAGCTAAAGTAGGTAGCTCAAATGTGATTGTTGTGCAGGTTCTAGCTTACCTTTTCCACTTCAAAGCCTTCTGAGATGGCGTGTTTCATTCCACGTCCCCAACAGGGTAGCTGTCAGAAATGAACAAGGGGCTCAGAGACCTGGGGCTGTCCAGTGGACACAACAGAAAGAGATTTGTGAGACACCTCCCTTTAAGATTGTTGCAGGTTGGCTTAAGAAGCTTAGGGCGTCGCAACTAGTAAGACGGAGAAGGTCAATGCAGTGGTGTCGCTTTAGGCAGAGGTGCTATTTAAACTTTGATAGGACATCGGGAAGGTGCCTGGCAACTTTTTGTATTGCACTGGCTCATTTGCTTGCTGTATCAGTTCAATCACCATTGTTCTGTCCCTCACCTTTGTTGTTCTGTTCCCTTGTTCGGTTCCTTGACCATTTCGGCTTGTTATCTCACTTGCTCTTGCCATCAACCTTGCTTTTGTCAACCTTTCTACTGGCTTCCTAGGACTTTGGCTTAGGTACACACAGACCCACCAATATAAAGCAGGTAACTTTGATGTTGAGTACTGCCAGAGTTTATTGCATTTACTGATGTCTGTGAACAGTACTAAATATTTTTGGGTTTTATCTGTATGTAGTGTAAGCTTAACCTGCTTGAGAACGCTAGTCTGTGGGAATTCTGTGGCAAGCATTCTGAAGTGTGAGAGAACGCACCTCACCAGACCAACAAATTCTGGCAAACACTCTCATTTCCCCACTCCCTCTAGTATTTAGTCCTGCTCTTAGTATATCACATTGCAGTAGCAGAACCACGTTCTGGGAGCAGGGTGGGCTGCCATCAGACTCTGTTGTACAGTATCTATGAATCCTGAAAATTGCCACATTATCCAAATAGTCGTCAAAGCAATCATTCCATTTCAAATAGCACGGTTTCTGCCCCCCTAGATGTATGGCTGTAAAAAAACGAGCGAAAACACAGACCTCAACCATAACTACCTGACTTTATCTAATCAGACCACCAACCTAGCTGTATGTTTCTGCCCAGTTGATAAAGCTGTATTTATTGACCTTCTAGAAAGGTGGCTGCAGTCTTCGAATTAGGTTATTAGGTCTTGCCTGAGCCAGCGCGCAAGCGCTGCTCTGCGAGGCATTAAGTAAGGACTTTTGAGCTTTGAACACACGCTTGTGCTTTTTTTTCTTAGCCCGCAATTGGCCTGTGCATGTGTCTTTTTTTTTTTAAAACATAGCACGCAATTGGTGCAAGGTGGGTGATTGTCCCGCCTTATTTGTTTGATGGCTTAGGGTCCTCTGGCGCAAGCTTCAATCCCACCTGTCTCCAATTATCGAGTTGGAAAACAGATGGTGCTCGCTTTACTTTTTGTTTTCCTTAACCTCATGGTGCCTCGGAGGGGGTGGTTTCTCTGCCGCTTCAGTGTGTCTATCACCGCGCTGTTACAAAACAGCTGTTACTCGTCTTTTCATAAACTTACATACAGTCAGGCACCTTGCTTCGCTTCTGAGCAGCAGCGGTAATTTACAAGAGACAAAGAAAGAAATAATGTGAGTTTGTTGTGCTCTTCGCCACCACTAGAGATGTCAGGCGATGGTTGGAGAGTGTTGTTCTTGTGACTCGCGGCACATTGCAGTCACCATCTATGGAGTGGGCTTTGCTCTTCACTGCCAGCGGGATGGGCAGCACCAAGAGGCTTGCTTGGCACCTCCGTGTGCACTCCCGCCGAGCCCCCGAGTGCCGCTTGTGATCTCAGACAGGGGTGTGTGGGGGCTCTCGTGGCTTGCTGTTGCGCAGAAGGGGGCTATACTGTTAAGCCCATTGTGCCGATTGGCCCTGATCTCCCCTCTGCCTAAAGTGCCCAGAATGCCCCTTGCTTAGGCATGTGTGCTGCTGGCCTGTTGCTGATGCTGTAAAAATCCAAAGTCGCCGATCCTGGTCTCTGTCGGATGGTGTGACATGCAGAGGCTGCGGTTCTACTGCTTGTTCAGCCATGCTGCTCCTCATCCGCCCCCCTTTACAGAAGGCAGATGATGTTGGCCATTGTTGCGCATCATGTTCTGAGGATACAGGCTCCAACAATCACAGACTGTTCTTGCCTTCGCTGCGTCACATCAGTGCAGCAGCGATATGCGCTCCCTCTTAATGATCAGGGCCGATAGTGAGGTTCCGCCGTCGCATTGCACGTAGTTGGAGCATGGCGCTTTATGGAGCATTGTGTGGGGTGGTCATCTCCAATAGTGGCACATGTGCTGCAGGACTAGTATTAAAATTGCATTTCTTGGTCCTGGATGCCTCCGTAGGGTAAAAAATGCGGCAACATGCTCTCTCCTTAAATTGCGCTGGAGGTGTAGCGAAAGCGGGCCTACTGTGCTGTTCATCCTAACGCTGAGGAGCCAGGCAATTAACATCGAGCAGGAAAGGGACTGGCAGCGTTGCATTTATGAAGCAGCTCTCTGCTGTTGATGGATGTTACTTTTTGCATGATCATCTGTTTTCAATACACTCGTGGCCGAGATTACAAGTGCATTGTAACTGCATTAAGATAGCGCTTCCAACACCAATACGAGCACTGAAGCACGTTTTGTAATGAGTGCTTGGCTGTACTTGACGTGAATCCACGAGAGAAGCGCTTTTGTGTCACGTGTGAGTGAACAGTTCGCCGTGCTGACCGTGGCTCGAGTCGCAGCGCTAAGCAGTGCGAGGCAGACAGAATAAGGAGACGGGGCGCTCAGTCAAGTTGCATGGACTGACTGTTACTATATTCTCTGCAGGGCCCCTACCGATCGCAAGGACACTGAAGGATTTTCAGTTCATCTCTTCTGCTTTGTCCAGCGCTCAAATAAATAATAATTCTCTCTCTTCTATAGATTAAATAATGACTGTCTAATGTTTAGGAGCTAGGGTGGAGGTTCCCAACTGTCCTCTTGCGGGATGCCAGCACATCCCTATTCTGAATCATTTCAGTATCATGGCGGATTCCTCATGCCAGGGCTTGGTTTCTCGCTTCATGGGTGCTTCCTAATGAAGTTGGATGCTTGCCTGGGAGTCTGGAATATATGTTGCTTGCCGTCGTTCAAAACTCTCTGGGTATAGCATGGAGTATTGGATGTTGGCTTTGAGGAGGAGGAGTTTGAATGGCAGGAGTTTCCTCCTCGGGCAGCCACAGTGAATTCCAGGTATAGCAAGCCATTATTGTAGTTGAATGTGAGTACACTACACATACCACTAAATACCACATAATTACAAGCCACATAATTACACTATACTCAAACAACTCAACTCAAACAACTTAATACACCCCACAAATTAGCACTCGGTACCACATAATTACAAGGCACATAATTACAATCTACTCAATCCACCTTCAACACACTGCACATACCACTAAATAACACATAATTACAAGACACATAATTACACTCTAATTAATGCAACTTAAATACACTCCACATATTACCACTCACTGCCACATATTTACACAGCACATAATTACACTCTAATCAACACAACATAAACACACTCAATATAATAACACTCAGTGCCACATAATTGCACACCACATACAAGTACAAAAAAATAGAAGACATTTTTTCATTAAAATCTTTTTTTAATAAAGATTGTCAGTTATATATGTCATCTTCATTTCTATAAAAATAACAAAAATAATTAACACTTCTTATAACTTTTCACCATAATGCACAGCAGCAACACTACTCTACAACATAGCCAAAAATTCGGCCTAAACACATAAAGTCCCAAAGGCGAGACCTATTGGCTATGCCAATGCTTGATTTTTCTACCAGTCAGTAAAAATGTTTACTTTGTTTTACCCAAACACGTTAATTCCATGGTGTCCTCAGAGGATCTTGTGTCGTTCCCCCTTTCTTTTTTTTTAACATCAAGCCCCTTCTTACTCATTTTTTTAAACATATGTTGACACCTTTCTCTCTCATATGCCTAAAATGTGCAAGCTTACAACGACAAACCCACAACACAATTTCCCAGACCCCACAACATGTTCCAAATTAGTTGTAAGTTGTTAAATTAGTCCTAGAATTTTGTCCGATATCAGTTTTGAAAAAACAGAGGCCTCCAAATAGCTATATCTGGCCGATTATTTCACACATAAAATGGAAAAACTTCACATTTTCAGGTTTTTTAACAAATCATATTGAGAATGGCATCGAATTTCCTCCATAAAACCGAAGTCATGCAACTTGGTCCTGTGAATTTTAATCAGCTATTGCAGTAAAATCCTCCTATTTATCTTGCAATGAAACAAGAAACCTCTATCCCAATTCGACTAATGCAACTCACTCTACACAGGTCTATCATGCATCGCTTTTGAATTGAAAATACAAAGGTCGGTTTGGTCCCCTTGAAATCCATCTTACATATGCTGAGTAGTGTGTACAGATTTCTTGGATTTCAAATCTAATTCAAGATCAAATGCGTCTTCAGCCCGTCTGTATCTGTGATGACATATCAAACAAGCATTGGCTTAGCCGATAGGTCTCGCTTTTGGGACCTTATAAGGGTTTAGCCATACAACATTTGATATTGTTGCACCAAGGATATTGAGCTGCATAACTAAATACTTATAAGGTCCCAAAAGCGAGACCTATTGGCTATGCCAATGCTTGCTTTGTTAGCCGCAGTTGATTAGAATCGGCAACAAGCAGCCTGGTCCGTGAAAGGAGAGCAGCATCTTAATTTTTCGGTTTTTAATAAAAGAGTTATTCATTATTCAAATGCTTTTATTAAAAAGATCTGCATTCCATAAAGGCGATTTCCATACGGAGGCCTCAGTCAGCAGGATGAGAAGGGCCCCAAGTTCCACCCCAGACACCTGCTGCTGTGGACCGACTGCCCTGCTGTTGGCTTCTTCGCCCTTATTGTTTCACACTCACAGGTTAGCCTGTAGGACCTGGCGTCGTGCAGAGAGCGAGTCATTGCCCTGGTTTGTGCCCCTGTTTGTCCATTTACTTTTGGCGTCCTTTTATTTTTCCTTCGGCCACCCCTCCGCTCTCCCCTGGCCCCATAACCTATGTGTACAGAAACATCATCCAACATAAATATTATGTGAAAAATATTTGCAAAACTATCTTCTCATTGACGGTACATTCTCTAATACTGGGTGTATATTTTCTACGATTTTCTAATGGATGCAGGTTTTCTAATATTTTCCAATGGGACAATACTTTGAAAACGGCACTTAGGACGCAGTGTTTATGGTAGACGGTATTCTAGCACCATACCCTGTTGGCTGTTGCTCACTGTGCTGCCTGCATTCTTTGTTCGTCACTTCCTCTTCTCCGTCCAATGAACTGTCGTGGAAGAAGAGTACAGGAGATTGGTGTGCAACCCAAGGGGAGAGCGGGCGTAGGAAAAGGAAAGATATGGAGAGGGTGAGAGGGAAAGATGAGGGAGCGTGGGAAGAGAAATGTAGGGCAGGGCTAGCAAAGAGAGGGACGCAGAACGCAGGCAACCAAACGGCGTCAGGGCAGTGGGCAAAAGTGAAACCGAACGCGCTAAGGGATGCCGAGAAAGCGAAAGCAGGGAAAAACAGACACACACAGCGTTTCCCTTGCGGGAGCGAGCAGGGGCACCATCTGTTTGCAAGTTAATTACAAACAGATGTCACCAAAGCTCACTCCCGCAAGGGAATCGCCAAACGTCCACAAGTTGCCATTGAAAGCAATGCAAAGCGTGCACGTTCTTGGCCGAAAAAGCTCATTGATTCCAAAAAGCACGTATTTGTATCTCAGGGTAATTGTCGATTCTGAGTAAAAAGTACTCTGTCCTGGAACCCCATGTTCCTCACGACTCATAATGTCGAAACCTACATAAGCTCAGAGTCATAACAACAGCATAGCTATAGCAATCCATCTGTTTAAATGTGTGGCCCTTTTAACTATATTTGTAGAAAAGGTGCAATACCAAGAAAATATTATATTTACAGCTTATGGCGCAAAACAAACTAAATTAAAATACAAAATAAATATAAGCCTCCTAGGCAAGATTATATATGTACATTTCTTGAAGGGATAGCAGGGTATTTAATTTTTCACATCTGTAATAACAAGCTGACGAAATAACAAACCATGATTATTACACTAACGTCTGAGTATGGGAACATTTTCTTCTCAAAAGCCACAAAGTGCAACGCAAGCATAGTATGATATTCAGAGACTCAAGCTATTTTTAAACTTCTGAAGTGAGTATGTTAACCCAGTGAAAGATCATCCCACCATTGTGGGACACTGTAAGAAAAGGGGTTGCACTCCCAGCATCTTTCTTGTGAAACTCTTTAAGCTATTGGTGTCTTTCTTCTGAGATAGTCCTGGCCTCATAATATAACTCAGTAAAAAAATTGTTGTCCAGACATTTTCATTTTTGATTTGTGTTTATGTATCATTAGCGAAATATTTTAACTTGACATTGCTAACCTCGGCTGAATTTAACTGGAAGGCATTTTTAAAAGTACTGGGGAAATGTTGTACACATGATAGCTCTACTGAAAAACCTGGTGCATGCTGATCGGGAAGGGGATTGGGAGCTACCTGGGAAGACTGTGGAGTCACTGAATACTATGAAATAAATTAATAAGGTGGACATGATCACTTATTGAAGCGGTGTTGCGTCCTCCGCCCTGTTTGTTTCACCAAGATTACCATAACCAGGATTTTTCTCTTACCCGGGTTCCCTAGCAATGAGTCTCGTTCCCTCAACAGCTTTCAACTGATACAGAATTGTGTCTTTTAATGCACTGGCAGGTCGCGTTAGCAAGACAGAACGTCCACAAAGGAAGGACGGAGAGCGTCCTCCCTCTATATTCACGATCTCTCTCCCGCGGAGCGCGAAGCCTAGGCAACAGCTCCTCACTTGAGCTGTAGCGGGTGTACTGCTCCAAATAAAGTATCAGAGGCTCAAAACTACCTCTTTCTTTAAAACCTAATACGACGCTCTATCCTCATCTGGTGGCAAGAGGAGAACAATTAAAAATACAAAGAAAATCGCCTACTCCTCTCCTGGGTAAATTATCAAATTCCTAACCAATTGGAATCAACTACTCAGAATAACCGTGAGTAGACCCAGTAGTTAAATTGATTTTAAAAGAAAGAGCTAGAATTCAAAGCTCAATAATACAATAAGTATGGAAACCACCAATACCCAACCCCGGCAGTTCTTGAGGTTATGGGGGAAAGCATCAAAAGGTTTCTGCAAGAGGAACGTAGGTCCTGTGTAAGGGAGGTGGTAGATGCCGCACTAACTAAGAGGAAGCGAGGAACCCCAGTAGAAGAAAATTATTTGTCCCTCTCAGATGCAGACTCCCCTACCTCTGAGCCCCAGAAAGGGGGGGAAGGTTTCTCAAAAGAGGGAGCATGTAGAGAAGGCATGCAACCACGCCTAGCCCCTGTGCGACAATAGAGAATGGTGTTCCTAGCAGCACAAGAGAAAAAGCCCACCTCAACGGAGCACATAGGAAAGTGGCCTGTAGCAGCATGATGGGAAGGAGTGACTTTCTCGGGACAAAAGCCTCTTGAGACAGTCTCAACTCCTCGGTAGAGAATATCGACTATGATGAGATAGGAATGGACGAATTTATATTCCATCCACAGGACAATTATGATACCTTAGAGTGCATAGATGAGGATTTAGAACAACCCCCTACCTCGACACAGGGTAAGACGTTGTTGGGGGGGGAGATGTTTAATCCCACTACAATTAGACATCAGCGTGGCTCGGAGTGGTGGCCAATGGACCATGAAATCAATTCTTTGACTCATTGGGTAAGAAAGCCTCTTGATAGAGAAACCAAACCCACAATTTGCTTAGAAACTAGTGCCCTAGACCCTCCACCGGGGATAAAGTGCAAAATACACTAAATCTAGTTCCAGAACTTTTAACCTTCTTATTTAAGTTTGGAAAGGACCCCAGAAAAGGTATCGAAAAATGCCTAAAACAATCCCAGGATAAACTCCTAGACATACTGGGTCCGCTCATACGCATCTTAGATATGGAGGAGGACACCAGAGGGAAGACTGGGTCCATTACCATTGACCTTCTAAGGGGTAGGGCCCAACGTGCCATATGTATGCTGGGCAACGCAGATGCTAACCTGATCATGGAGAGATGAAAGGCAGTCCTAATAAGGATAAACCCGATATTGGCAGACTGATACTCTAGAGAGGACATGCGAGATACTAAGGGTCTCTTTTTCGGGAATATTTTGTGAAATCACTAGAAAAATACGTTTCCACCTCCACTGCTTTCAGCAAGGTGCAGACAAACATGCGTAGTCTCTTCGGTTCCTGCCGCCTTTTCGGACGGGCTGAAACGAGGGAGCTGCCTGTCATCCGCAAGTCATTTAGATCCCAGTTCTAACCACAAGAACAAAGAGGCTCTACTAACTACGGCAGAGGCTACAGCTAAAACTCCAACTGTTATCCCCAAAGAAGAAGAAGCTCCAGAAACGGAGGAGGAAGACCTAGATCCTCAAACAAAGAATATGAAGGTGAGCAGTATTACTTACTCCCTCATAAAGGTAGGGGGAAGGTTAAGGTGTTATTCAGAACTGGAAAAGAATAACACAAGACCCATGAGTATTGGAAACAGTTGGGAGTTTCAAAATAGATTTTTGAGAACACGCAGTTCACCTGACAAAACTGGGAGAACTGACTTTAGATGCAGAAAAAATGACCCACATAGACTTGGAGGTGTCCCAAATGATGGACAAAGGAGTGTTAACCCAAGTCACAGAACAGGAAGAATTTGGAGGGTTTGTGAGTACAATTTGTTGAGTAAAAAAGATAGATTATAAACCTAAATGAACTAAATACATTTCTAATCCATGGACATTTAAAAATGGAGGGTATCTATCTCTTGAGAGACATTTTACAAGCCATATATTGGCTGGTAAAATTGGACCTCAAGTATACCTACTTCACAATTCCCATGGACAAGGACAGCCAGAAATACCTTTGTTTCACCTGGAGGGACATGCTCTATCAATTCCTTTGCCTACCCTTCGGACTGTCCTCAGCCCCAAAGTGCTTTGTCCTATAGTAATCTACCTCAGGGAGAGAGGTGTTCGACTGATTATATACCTAGACAACATACTCATTATGTCACAGGACAAATCAGAACTCCAAAAACATCTATCTTGGGCACTAAAACTTCTAGAGAGCTTGGGGTTTATAATAAATACGGAGAAGTCTATCATGGTCCCCACAGAAGAAATAGAGTTACTGGGCTTTCAGGTAAACTTGATCATATCTCAATTAGTTCTTCCACACAAGAAAGTGACAAAGATAAAGAAAGACAGGAGGTCAGTCTTATCCAAAGTATCAATAATACTGAGAGTCTTGGTGAGAATTTGGGGACTTTCATCATCTTCCATTTAGGCCATTTGCCCAGGTCCCCTCCACTACAGAGGCCTGAGAGGTTAAAAGTGTTGTACTCAAGTAAAGAGTTGTGGTACGGGGACTCAATACCGCTATCAAAGGGTGCTCGGGAGAACCTAGTTTGGTGGCTGAGAATTCTCGAAGCATAGAACGGCAAAGCCATCTTCAGGAATGTCCCAGATTTTGTCCTAGAGTCAGATGCAAGCAGCCGGGGAGCCCAGATAGGCAAATTGGAAAAGGGGGACGATAGTTGCTAAAAGAACAGCCACTTCACATAAATTGCCTAGAGATGTTAGCTGGGCTGAATGCTCTAATGAGGTTCAAAGATTTACTAAAAAGTTCAAACACACCGATTTGACTAGACAACTTCTCAGCAGTGTCATATATATATAGGTTGGGAGCTGAGAAATCCAAAACCTTGTCAGACGTAGAAAAACAGATTTGGTATTTTTGCTGGAAGCACAAGATTGTGCTAAGAGCGGAATGTATTCCGGGACTTCAGAATATAAGAGCTGACTGGAAATTGAGGTTTCTCAGGGATTCCAGTGATCGGATGTTACACCCAGAGGTTTTCTCCTTGATACTGGAGCTTTGGAGGCCAATTCAGGTAGGCCTATCTGCAAGGAGACTAACCTTCCAAGTACCAATGTATTTCAGTTGGAGAGCGGATCCAAAGGCAGCTGCTGTGGATGCTTTCCTCCAATGCTGGGGCGAGAGCAAATATATGCTTTTCCCCCTCTCTATGATTCAGAGTGTGTGAAAAGTGAGACTAGAGTCCTGCAGTATCATTCTGATGACTCCCTACTGGAGGTCCCAGGTCTGGTTCCCATGAGTGATGAACTTGCAGTAAATATCCCACGCCTAGTTCCAGTATCATTGGATCTTCAACAAGGTTCAGACGGGGTAGAAAATTCTTTGATTATAGAGGGGAAGATGAACCTTCTTGTCTGGAGGATTTCAGGGGATCAAATAGATATTCAGGCCTTTCAGAAGAAGCTAAAATTCTACTGGATGAATCATGAGCATCAGGGACAAGAAAAGATATAGAGTTATCTAGAAAAAATGGTGTGGTTGGTGCGTGGAATCGGATCTGGATCCCATGGAAGTCCCTATACAGCAGGTAGCCAACTATCTAGCAAAACTTTTTGATTCTCATCTTTGTTATAGAACAATCAATTGTTATAGATCTGAAATTTCTTCTGGCCATGCTCTGGTTAATAATTTGGCAATTGGTAGTAATCATTTAATAAGAAGGATGTGAGACTGAAAAGACCACTAAAGCACACTACGAATCCCTGTGGGATGTCAACTTGATTTTCAAACTTTTTAGTTCTTGTCCAAACAGCACTTATCTCTCTCTCAAACAAATATCTATGAAACTGGCAACCTTGTTATGCTTAATTTCCTTTAGGAGGATCTCAGACTTCAAAGTGCTCAAATTGTCTAACAGATTCTACTCAGCAGAGGTTGTACACGTTGGCGTTTAGGAAATTTAAAAAACTATGTCAAATTCTATCTTCTCAATTTTTCAATTATTGTGAGAAACTATGGGTGGTGAGATGTATGAAGGATTATGAAAGTGAGATCCTGGAATTCATAGTGCCTGGTGTGGATAAACTTCTTTTATCCTATGTGAAACCTTATAAACCCGTTTCTCCTGCCACATTATCTAGATGGATATGGACCATTATAAGTGAAGCAGGTTAGTTTTCTCAAAGGTTCAGAGCCCATTCCTAAAGAGAGGCCATGGCTAGAAAGATTATTTGGGCAGGAGGGGACCTGCTTGAAGTACTAAAAACAGTCCACTGGTTGAATGCAAACCCCTTTGCAAAGTTTTATTTAAGACCAGAGGAGCATGTTAGTAATGTAGCCTTAGATGGTTTTGAACATGTATAATGGTAGCCTCTGGTCTTGTAATGAAATGTAGATTCTCCAATTTATATGCAGAGAGAATCTTGATTTCATTAAAGAAAATGAAGGCTAACATTATTCACTATAATTGAAGAAAAATATATTTTTCTCTTAAGTGGTTAGTTTTCCTTTCATTATTTTGAAGTTATGTTTGGATTACAATTACTGTGAGTTCTCTTTCCATTGTTTTTTACATAATAATTCATAAGATTCAGCAGAAATCACCGAAATGGTTCGTTTCTTGTATCAGCGCAGCTAAATGGGGAGGATGAGATCGTGCACTGGATACTTATAGTCCTCCACAAGCATTCTAAATGTTTTTGATGTATTAATATTCTTTAAAGGGCTGCGTGTTGGGGAAGCAATACAAGCTTATTACATAATGTTAGCCTCCGTTGTCTTTAATAGAATCAAGATTCTCTCTGCATATAAATTGGAAAATCGACATTCTCCTTCTACCCATAGTCATCCAGTATAGATTTGTTTTTAGTGTACATAATGATCTGGTCTCTTACTAACTCATCATGAAGATTCCTAAATCTGCATCTAATTGATCTTTTTTTTTTTACGGTGATAAGTAGTCTTCAACAGACTCATGTTTCTCTTGTTTCCTTTGAAAAAAAGCATGACTCATCACAGCTACACACACTGGAGGTGAAAATGCTCATCTAGATCCAGTAGCGCCACCTTAAATACTTCCAAATCCCCAGATTGGTCACACTTGTGTAGTTGATTATAAATTGGCAAATCTTCTGGACATCCTTTTTGTCCTCTACGGTGAAAAAATGCCACTATGAGGGAGAGGTGTGGCGCCGCGGCCAGGGCGACTGACGCTGGAATCTGGGGATCAGGGTTCGATCCCCGGCTCCGGCGGCAGGTTAGCCCAGCACCATGTGACTCTGGGCAATAGCTTGCTTAATCTTCCCGACGGCCCCCAGCGCCTAGAGACCCTTACGGGTGATTGTGCGCTTTACAAATGTGGATTATTATTTTTTTATAACTACAATTCTCTAAATTGGCTTTATATATATATATATTTTTTAAAGTCCTTCTATTCCACTCAATGTATAGTCGGCCCACCAGGGGACAACAGAAATTCTTTAGGTGAGTTTAAATATAAAGCAGCACTGGGCTTAACTGCAGTGGCTTCCGATGTAGACATAATGACAGATTGTTAATATCGGGGAGAAAAATACAATAATAATCCAAACTGCACTACAACACTTAGTGTAGGTGCAGTATTCTGGAAATTGTAAGAAATGGCTTTCTTTCCACTCCCACACTTATGGAAAACACTTCAGACAGAAAAAAAAGATAACCTAAACATCACCTGAATATGGGCATCAAAGAAAGTCAGCGTTCAAGTGTTTCAGCACTGACTGGTAGAGACGTCCTGCAACGGACGTGCTGGTAACAGTGTTGCCGATGCAGAATACGTCTTTTAATAATGCTGGTACACTCTCCTCATCATGTGGTGGTGCCGTGACTTCAGACGCTCCCCTTCATGCGGCAGTGTCGCATTTTCTGGCCCACGTGCGATCCACTCCCAAACAACGGGCACACACCTCTTCATGCGGCGATGCTGTGACTATGCCAAAGTGCATGCTCCCCTCACGCGGCCGTTCCGTGGCTTTTAAATACTGAGTTACTTTGTACAGTTGCCAATGCTTACAAGGGGATACAGAAAATCCTCAGTTTTCCCAAATATCCATCTTACCGGCTGCTGGGCATAAGTGACAGGTGACCGCTAGCTAGCAGGGTGCCAGTCAAATAGCAAGTGATCAGGATGCAATTCAAATTTCCAATTCACCAAGTAAAAGTAGCCCTAGCGGGCCGCATTGAAACAACTCCCCATACTACACAAATCTGTGGGTTCACAAGGTTGCTCAGCATGTCGCGAAAGTCTGTAGTGATTCCTGAGACAGGTAAGCTGTGCAAATTCCTTCTTTATTTAATAATCTCGTACAGCAGTGGTGAACATGTACAAGCTCCAGTACAGCATATCATAAACTCCCAATATTCAACAACCCCCGCTTAAATGCTAGAACATACCCACCTTATAATTCTCTATTCTAGAGTGATCTATTACAGTTCTACAAGCACAGTTCAAGAAACTAATATAACTCATTACTGCATACCAATCAATCAATTAATCAGGGAATTGTGAAGCGCGATACTTACATGTGAGGGTCTCAAGGCGTGGCGGGGGGGGAGGTTTGGGAGGTTGTGCAGCTCCGAGTCAGTCAAAAAGCCAGGTCTTGTGGCTCTTCCTAAAGGTGTGTAGAGTAGGGGAGCATCTGATGTTGACCAGGAGCTCATTCTAGACCTTGGCTGCGACGTAGGAGAAGGCTCTTGCACCTACTCTGGTTCTGCGGATGCGCTGGGTTTCTGCTAGGGCAAGGTTGGCGGAGCAGATGTTTCTTTTGGGTACGTGGAAGGAGACTCTTTCATTGAGGTATTTGGTTCCAGTGTTGTAGAGAGATTTGTAGACGTGGGTGAGTAGCTTGAAGGTTACTCTCTTCGCGATGGGCAGCCAGTGGAGGTCTCACAGGTGTTGGGTGTTGTGCTCATGTCGTGGGTTGCCGAGGACGAGTCTGGCCGCAGTGTTCTGGATGGTCTGGAGTTTGCGTAGCAGGGATTTGTTGATTCCAGCGTAGAGGGCGTTTCCATAGTCCAGTCTGCTCGTTATGAGTGCGTGGGTGAAGTCTTTCTGGCTTCAGGGGGGATCCACTTGATGCATATCTCAATCATTACTCAGAAACGCATTAGTCGCGCAATCAGACCTCTGTTTCTTGCATTGCTGAAAGCGCTCCCAGCTCAGCTATGTGTTTGATGGCTCAGCAGATTGCCGTAGATGTGTAGAGGGCTTGTTGCGATCATGTGGCTGGAGCCCAGGCAGGCCCCCTTGTAGCCCTCTCCCTACAGAAAGGGCCTCTCAGCATTGAAGTAGTTATGGGCTTTTTCAAAACTGTGCTGCTCCAAGCCAGGTTAGTTCTGCACAACCCAAATCACGAGTGGTGATGACCTTAAATGAGACATATAAGCATGACTGGTACTCAGTACTGCCTTTCCTCCTCCTTCAGATCCACAAGGAAGAAGCCTGCTGAGAGAGGGAGGAAGGCCCCGGAGCTCAAATAAACCTACCAGAAATCCTTTACATACTGGCTGTACATAATGAGGGCTACCTTGTACTGAATCAAGATAACATTAGCTAGTCTAGTGTATATGGTTGGACTGCTGAACTCCTGTGGTAAATATTATACCAGTACAAAAGCCCTGTGTGTAAATACTAATATTCTCATCTCAGTAACTCTGTGGCTGTAAACTTAATTGAGGCTAATAGCTGATTAACATTTCCTATGGGGAAACTATCATGCAGAAGCGTACCTATCGACAGGTCATCTGGTGAAGTGGCGCCTCAGTTAAAGGTTGCGTGAGGGCCCAATGCGCAGTAAGATTGTATTTTACTACCTAGCTGAGGGACCAGAGGTCCCATTTCCCCTGCTTGTATTAGCCCCAGAAAACCCTTAGCAAGCCTCTTCTGATATAACAGGAAAATAAGTAACCCAGAAAATAAATCCATTACACTTTATGAAACAATTCTCTTTATTAGGGTTAGTTAAACAATGACACAGCTTACCCCTAAAACCAATGGCCGGCATCAGTTGACATGTGCGTGAAAGTACACAGCCTTGTGCCTACAACCCTGGGGCCAGCAGTGTGCAACCTAATGAGGAGTTTTATATCTGAAATAAACTGAAAGATAAGTCGGAGATACAGAAAAGCCAAAATTGTCGATAAAGGAATTAAACAGCAAGGGTACCAACAAACCCTATTCCGCACCACATTCGTTTTAGCCTCAAGGTCTGCCAGGACAAAGGGGTATGGGTCAAGAATAGGAGCGTAATTTGCGCAGCTGTAGGACTCTGTGGGCTCATCTTGCTTTTGGGAAGTTAAGCGCAGGATCTGTAGGTATTTAGGGTAAGTCACTTATCTAAATTCCTTCGCTAGGATCATGATGAACAGGGCCCATAGCTTCGGATAGTCATCCGTACAGTTATCAATCGTCATTGGCGTTCGCTCCATAGCAAGTACCACCCATAGTTTCCTCAGCCAAGCGGTGTGATCACAAATCGCCTTCGGGCCCCAGCATGCTAGTAGGACCTGTCTCGCAGCATTTAGTACTATAGCTATTTGTCTGCCTCTGAGTGAACACAGGAGAAAGGTCAGGGGATTGGGAAGATCTAGGATAGTGTAAGCTTAAAAGCACGGGATGGTCGTGTTAAAAAACTTGATCAATATCATTTAAGATCTGTTCACAGTAACGGACCAGCTTGGAACAATTCCAGAGGAGATGGAGAAGGGAACCGGTTTGTCCACATCCACGCCAGCAAAGCACTGATCGATCTCTGTTCCATCCATATATGTGAGCCGGTGTTAGGTACCAATAGGAGGCAAGTTTATAGGCCGCCTCTGTGCCCCTCATGTGTTGTCCTGCGAGCTCTGAAATGGGTATCCTGCAATTCTTTGTCGGATAGGGTGTGCCCCAATTCCTCCTCCCACCTCAGCTGCCCCTTGGATTCAACGGGTTTGGAGCTCGGTGAGAGAAAGGCATATAGCTCGGAGATAACGCGTTTGTCGCCTTCTTTGATTATTAGCCAATTTTCAAAACAGGTTAGTAGGCGAGATACTCAGTGTCCTATGTCCGGGAGGGCACCCAGTGATTCACCTGAGTGAACGGGAACAAATCAGACGCAGAAGCGAGCAATCCTGCCGGTGCTGATCAAAGGAAATGATCCAGTTGGGATCGAACAGCGAGCTCACACGTTTGCAGCCCTTTCCACGCCAACGCTGAAATAACTTGGACTTGCACCCTGAAGGGGTGGGGGAGCGGGAGTCTGAGCTATCTACTATCTGCGTCATCGGCGAGGGGTATGTTGTGAGGTTGTGTCGAAGTGCTACTGCATCCCAGATCTTAAAAGTCGTGGCCGTTACCAGAGAGGAATAAAGCCCCCATGCTCTGTGCTTACGAGGGAGCCATATCTTCCTCCAAATGTGTGCACCCGCTATCGTCTGGTCTATGAAGGACCAGTGCTTCTCTGATAGAGGATGATTACAGTCTATTATACAGCGTAGTTGTGAGGCCAGGAAGAATCTAGAGATCAGTGGTAGTACCATACCTCCCTCCGCTTTAGGACTAGTGATGAGTTAGAGGCTAAGCCACTGTTGTTTGCCGCACCAGACGAAACAATTGATGGCACATTGTAAGTTCCGTAGGATCTAAGGGGTGGGGTCAGTGGAATGGTATGAAAGATGTAGAGGATACACGGTAGAACCATCATCTTGATGGCGGCGATGCTGCCTCCCCCCAATATAGGCCCGCGCGGTTCCATGTAACAAGCTTCCTGATGGTCTGATCCAAAAGGGGGCTTTAGTTGGCTGTCAGCATCCTCTCTGGCATAGGGGTCAAGAGGATACCCAGGTATGGGATCACATCTGTTGCCCATGCAAAGGGAAACTGTGAATGTAGTGCCGAGACTAGGGGTGGGGTGACTGAGAGGCTCAGGATCTGGGACTTAGTAAGGTTGACCTTAAACCCGGAGACGTCACTGAAGTCTCTGAATTCCTGATCTAGGGTTGATAGAGAAGATGCTGGGTTAGTCAGAGACAAGACAACGTCGTCCACATATATGCTAATCATGTGCGTATCAGCTCCAAGTCGAATTCCAGTGTTCTGTGAATTGTATCTTATCCTTTGTACCATAGACTCCATATAGAGAGCGAAGAGTAGTGGGGAAAGGGATCAGCCCTGTTGCGCCCCCTGGAATATGGAGAAGGGAGTGGAGGAGAAACCATTAACCCTAACTGACACCCTAGGGCCACTGTAAATGCAACGGGTCCAACCAATGAACCTGTCCCCAAGCCCAAACCGGCTAAGCATAGCAAATAGGCACAGCCAGTGAACCCTGTCGCACGCATTTTCAGCGTCGATGGTGAAAAGGGAGTCTCTCCGGGAACGACGGATGAGGTCCGTGAGATGGACAATGTGCTTCGTGTTGTCACCACATTATCTTGACGGGATAAACCTGGCTTGTTCGGGGTCCACCAGACCTGGCATGAGGGAATTGAGGCTCGAAGCCAAGATACCTGTAAACAGTTTTGCATCCATGTTGAGCAGGGAGATGGGTCGATATGACCCACACTCCTTAGGATCTTTGTGCGGCTTCAGGATTACGGAGATGGATGCCTCTGATTTTTAATCCTGCAAATCCACTGAGTCTAGGAACGAGTTGAACAGCTGAGCCAGCAGGGAGGCTAGGTTCTAGCAAAACTGCTTATAGAACAGTGGGAAGAAGTCATCTGGGCCTGGTGCCTTGGAGGGTTTAAGGCATGCAATCGCTGAAACCACCTCATTGCTTTGAATGGGGAGATCTAGCTGGGAGGACCTCTCAGGCGGAATCTGAACTAATTGTACTGCCCGCAGATAGGACTCAATGTCACTGGAGGGGGAGTCTACTTCCGCGTAGAGCTTGCTATAGAAAGCCTGGAAGGCCTCGGCAATCTCAGGGTCTAAGTGTACCTCTTTCCCAATAGGGGTGCGGATTGTTCAGCTCGAATCAGAGAAAACCCTTTTGCACAGCCTATGAGCTTGCATACAGCCTTAACGATCGCCACTGACAAAGAACTTATGTTTGAGACGCAGCAAGGCATACTCTGCCCCGTTGAGATCCAAGCGCCGTAGGTTCAGGAGCTGCTTCTCTAAAACCCTCGACACATGGGAGGCGCCTGTGCACTTGTGTACTGACTCAAGCTCTGAGACCGATGACTCAATCTGATGATGCTTTTCAGTGAGTAATTTATTCTCTCCCGCCGAGATAGCGATACATTTGCCTCAAAAGGACCAGTTTCAGCGCCTCCCAGACTGAAGCGAGGCTAGTCTCCTAGCAATCATTTATGCTGGGGTAGTCTGCAATGGTTGTGCGAATCAACATTACCGTCTGCTCAGACTGCAACATGGCATCCCGCAGGCGCCATTGAGATGGGTGCAGCAAAGGGCACCCAGGTTCAGTGTCAGCGTGATCGGGCCGTGGTCAGACAGTGAACGGGGCTCAATGTCAGGCTCTCCAACACAATCTGTCAGGGCAGCTGTTGTGAGAAAGTGGTTCGTGCTGGCATAGGATTTGTGGGCTGCTGAATAGAAAGTGTAGTCTCTGCTAGTGGGGTGAGGACCTCTCCTTGTGTCACTAAGCGGGCTGTCTGCCAGCCTTTGCAGCCCAGAGAGCGAGAAGGCTCTGGTGTGTGTCGTGCGCTGGCTCGATCGGTCCAGGTCTGAGTCCATTGCTAGGTTAAAGTCACCCCCTACAAGTATGGCCAGGTAAAGGGATGCTAGGACTGAAGTTAGTGTGTTAATGTTGAAGTGTTCCTGATTGTCATTTACGGCGTATAGAATGGCGATCGAGAAATGTGCTAGCCCCTATTGAGTCCTAAGCCCTAAGGCTCTTCCCTTTATTTCCATAAATGTGAAGCTCCACTTCCCCCGGAAACTCTGGGCAAGAAGGATAGCCACCCCATTTTGTTTAGCCGTGCCAGTTGACCAGAACTGCCGGAAGAACCATCGAGAACATATGCAGTGGGTGTCCCTGGCCAGTAGGTGCATCTCCTGGAGCATGCAAATGTCACAACCGGACCGCTCCAGGAGAGACAAGATCGAACCGCGCTTCACCAGGCTATTGAGGACCCGGTTATTGAGGCTTTAAATACGTGTTGGCTGTGTCATAGGGCTGCAGGTGCTTAGCTCCGGTAAGTCTGTTTAACTTAGAGTACCCTGATGAGGTGAGGGAAGAGTGCTTGTGAGGCACAGAAGCGGTGGCTAGCACTGGACGAGAAGGATGGAGCGGAGGAGAAGGAAACAAAAGGAGACAGAAAGCAACCCCTGAACACAATGTAGATAACATAGTAAATAACCACAAATTACTACAGTTCATCTTCTCTGCTCGATTGGGGCGGGTCAGTGACCAAGCAGAGTATCTCTGTATCAGGAGGGTCTTCCGTGGTGTCACAATCTCCAGGTGAGCGGGTGTAGGAGGGTAATGCCTACAGTCACAATGTCCCCCCTGCCATAATCACCACAGGACCAGTTTCGGCCAGGCCGCCGAGGCCTCAGGACGTTTCCGAGAGGGTAGGTTCCCCCGATAGCGCCTGCAGGACCGCCTGCTGCTCCTTACACATGGTGTCCAGGTCCAGTTTTGTTCTTGTCAAGGCGTTCTTGACCTGCCGCTATTCTTTCCGTTTCTACTTTTTATTGCAGGGGGGAGAGGACCAATCTTGGGGTCCAACAGGAATGTCAATTTAAAGCAGGGCACAGGCCTCCTTGAGGGATCTGATTTGATGGAGGTTTCCTTCGAGACGGAAGATGATGCAAAAAGGTTGGCCTCATGAGTAAGGGATATTAGCTTTTCGTAGGTGTTCGGTCACTGGGCAAAAGTCTCTGCGTTTCTGTAAGGTGATCCGTGAGAGATCCTGGTATAGCACCGGCGAGTGGCCTAGAAACTGGATCGAATGTGCTCCTCTTGCTTTCCTGTCTTCCTTTATTTGAAAATCATGCACACATACCAGGATGTCCGCAGAGGGGATTTTCCCTGTTCTAGGGGGTCCGACCCGGTGGGCCAAGTCCAGCTGCAGACCCGTGTCATCTATTTGCCCCAGGATATGGCAAAAGAGGTCTGTGGCGTAATCCCTAAGGTTAGACCACTCCGGTGTCAATGGCACCCCCTTGATGTGGATGTTGTTCCGTCTAAGGGTTCTCTAGATCCTGCTTGTGTGCCTGGAGGTCCAGATATTGTTTCTTAAGTCGCAGAACCTCCTGCTGCAGCAATTCCAATTCTTCTCCTCGACTCGTAGTGCCCACCCTGTCGCCCACCTCCTCGATATCTCACCAAGCCTCCCAGAGATCCACTTCCAGCTCAGCTTTCATGGTGTGCAGGTCTCCCCGTAAGGAAGTGAAGAGTAGCTCTAGGAAGGCTGTGGTCACTGGACGCTCTCCATCATCTGAATCCGTTCTAGTGTCGCTGCCCAGTGCTGCATGTTTGTCCTCGTGAGCAGTGCCCCCCTCCTTTCCGAACATATCCTTTAGGGAGCTGCCTTTTTTGGATCTATTCACTGCTATGTTGCCGCTTTGAATGGGGGATCCGCCGGGGGAACCTCGCCCGCTCCAGGAGCTGGCTCTCTGGCCCTTCTCATCTCTAGACCTCGTTGATCACTGGCCCGGTTCCCAGTGGTGAGCAGATTTTGCCAGGGTTGCTTTCACCTTTCAAGATTCCCCAGTGAGGGTCAAGGCCCCGTCTGCCTCAACTTGATGAGTATCGCCAGACTGCAGATGCTATTCAAACACGCCTGGGGCTGCTTGCCAAGGGAGCAAAGCATTCCTTAGTGGGGAGGTGCAGTGTCTGAGTCATTTTCTTCTTTGTGCCCTGTAATGCTCTTGAGGTATTGCTACTGACTGGGTAACAATACAACAGGGGCTACAGGGCCCGGGCCAGGGGAGGACCGCCAAGAAGCGCACTCACTATTCACCCAGACTCCCCAGCCAGAGGGCCTCGCCCACACAGCAACCGCCTCCCCCGCTTCTCCCGCTCCGGCATGAGGTGTCAGGATGAGCGCCCACAGAGGGAGTCTGGGCCTCCGGCAGTGACAGCATGGTGGGTCACAGGTAGAGGTTCTGGGATGACCGACCCTTTGCTAGTTCTGCGTCTCTCTATGCTGGGGCCCCACAGATGGGTCCTTGAGCATCTTCTTCGGTTCAGGGCCGCTGCTGCTACGGCTGCAGGGAACTGAAGCACCTCTCCCACCACGTGGGCCTTTCACCAGCCTCACCCGGCCCGCCACGAGCAGGGTGGGCAGCAAGGACAATCAGTGATACATCCCAGACATCTAAGCCCTGCTGAGCCCTCGGCTGCTGCCTCCGCAGTCACACAAGTTCACCTCCAATCCCCCCCCATACAGCAATCCAGGTGGGGGGGCATTCCCCGCACCACAATCGACATCCTACCGTGGCCGCCGGCATTCTGTCCTGAGGGTCGCTGACTCCTCACTGATCGGCGGGAGCCGTGGAGGCTGGGCGCATTCGAGTCACCACGTAGAAGGCAGTACCCAGGCCTCGGGCCTCCTGCTCCGAATGTCCTCTTGGTGCCGGTGTTACGTCAGATCCGGGCCTGTTTGAGCTCTAACAGCGGATGTCCCGATCTCTGCAAGCAGCTGCACTGTGTCAGGGTCGTGTGTGAGGTACTGTCGGTCTAAATAAAGGGCTAGTGTTGCCAGCGTCTCCGAGGGATCAGGAAAGACGTCCTAGCCGTCCGCCATCTTGGCGACGCCCCATCCATTACACTTTAAAAAATAAAAAGACACTTTCCACATGAAACTACACTCGCAATACAAATCTGCTTTGTGTGCCTTTCCTCTTTTTCATATCAACCTCATTCCTCAAGGAATTAAACACCTTTCAAAATTAAGACGTAATGACAAATAATCAGAGTATAAATTGGTCATTAGAAATAACCACATTTTTGCTTCAGAGATTCGCAGCAGAAACTCAAGATAAATCAAAACAGGCAGTTTGCCATTAAACATCATATCTTTCAGAGTTCTTAAATATTCACTAAGGAGATGTATGCTATTTTCTTTAATAGAAAATAGCTGACATCTTTTGAGAATTTGTTTTGGAGATACTATTAACTGTGCAGGATCAATCTATGTGAGCATGCCACCTTGTTTACAGCTCTGGACTTTCCTTTTAATTCCTATGGCATTCTGGCAACTTTAGTCTTGATTAACCTATACTGAAAACAAATTGATACACCTGATGTCTATTTATCAAAGCTCAGTTATGGAAACATGGGCTGGCAACCTGAATTCAACAGGCAACAATGAAAATGCCTTTACAGAGTATTAAATTAGCTGTGTTTCTGACAAAGAAGATTGGTGAACGACCATTTACAAAGTTTGTTTTGCTTAGAACTGATTCAAACTTCAAAGTTAGCAACTACCACGGAGACCTATGGTAAGAGATCCTGTCATGTGTAGCTACTTTTATTCAACTCAAACAGCTTGTTCCCAGCACAACAGTGAGTGAATCTTTATTGTTTAGGCTAATTAATTAAAACCATGGAAATATATCAATAAAACTAAGCATGTTATAACAAATATGATATAAATATTAAAATCTTATTTGTGGACAATGTACTTTGTCTGAGTTTCTAATTGCAATTTTGAGTGAGTGCACTACTACTTCTGTGTTTACTGTAATTGTTGTACGGGGAGGGGGGATGAACGCACTGCTTTGACACAAGCTATGTCTGTTCTGTGAAAAAGAAGCTTATACTGATGGTGTCATATATAAAAGACAGAAAGATTGACTTTGCCATGAGTCTTTAACTTTTATCGTATCCATCTGATAAAGTTAATCCATTCCTTCAGTTCCTTCACTGCTCACGGTCTGACTACATCTCTCTAAAATATTCCCACATCCATGAACAACTGCATCTTTAGATGCTTACCAGATACAAATGACTGGATGAATAAAGAACTTGCTAGCATTTGCGCCAAGAATTTTCGATTCCAATAAGGACACGGAGGCGAGGATTATTGCTTCTCTTTCTTTACAGTTTAAATCACAGCAGCCAATGAAAACGTATACAAAAAATAAACTACATTTCCCATGATGCTTTTACAACCCATCATATTCTGTCAGACCATATAAGAGTCACCATCTCCTTCATTTGAGTCTCTTTCTTTGCTTGAGTCTTTTAGTCCAAGTACGAACATTAATTCAAATCCAAAGTTTCCTCCGCCAACGTGGAAGAAACATAACCAAAACTGGAACATCATATCTTCTTCAACCAGAAGAACACCTATTCAGTCTTCTTTTCTGAACCTGAAATAATTGAAACATAAGGAAACCCATAACTTCTATTAAATAGAATACATAATGCAAACCGGCGGGTATTTTATTACAAATCATTAAAATATAACTGTGTGGGATAATCCTCGCCTCCGTGTCCTTAATAGAATTGAAAATTCTTGGCACGGATGCTAGCATTTTTTTTTATTCTATTACTGGACCAGAGGCTTTGGATTATTGCTCGTTTAACACTTATCAAAAACTACTGTAGATATATCACCCACCGGTTTATAATAAAATTGCTTAAACGTAGACTCTAATGACAAATCAGCAGATCTCATAATATCTTGAACAGTTGAACCCAACATAAAAGTCTTCAATGCCATGGCACCACAAACAGAATGTGCACCAAAAATCTGGGTATTAATTCCAGCCTCTTGCATTACTGATTTCAACCATCTGGCTATCGAAGCTGCTGAAACCGGCTTAAACAGTTTTTGTAAGGCAATCAATAATTGCATGGGACCTTCTGGTCGCCAGGACCGTGAGCATTCTTCATAGACTTTAAGACACTGGACTACACATAACTTAGCATTACTGGGGAAAGCATTATATTCAATACTACATGATAATGTTTTCGTCCGGCCAGTGATATTAAAATAAACACCTTCCGGAGTAAATACTCAACCTGTAAGGCCCAGGGCTCTCACATCTGAAGAGCGTCTGCAGGCAGATAAGCGCAACAGCATAACCAGTTTAGCCAGCTAAGCTGGCTATGCTGACAACTGTTTCCTGGATAACAGATTATTAGTCTGCCACTTGTCAAACAGATATAGAACCAGTGAAACATCCCACAAAGAGGTATACTTTGGTTTAGGAGGATTAGCTACTCTGATCCCTTTTAGTAACTTACACACGACTGGATGCATACCCACAGGTTTACCATCCACCTGTGTATGGCCTGCTGATATGGCCGATCTGAAGTTATTGACTGAACAGTACGCTAAACCTTCCGAAGCTTTATCTGACATGAAGTTCACAATATGGGATAATTCTGCCCCCACGGGATCCACGTGCCATTCCGAGCACCAACGTACCCAGCCTTACCAAGCGGAAGAGTATATTTTCCTTATGGAAGGGGCCCAGGCTTGTTTAATTAATGAGGAAGCTTTGTCCGAAAAACCTGGCTTTTCCCATTTTTGCCGGAAAGCTTCCATGCCATCAGGGACAACTGCTCCGATGTCACCATCGGGTGCAGTTCTCCATAAGGGCCCTGGCGCATCGTCTGAGACCACGGAAGCCTCCTGGGGAAGTCGCAGCTCATCTACAATAGTATTGGGAACCAGGGCTGCGACCTCCAATATCACCTCTGCCTGTTGACGGGTTATCTGTGTCATCACTCTGGGAATCAGGATGAAAGGGGGGAAAGCATAATTCAGGCCCACTGACCAGTCCTGAGAAAAGGCATCTGACGCCTTCGCTAATGGGTCCGGCCTCCAGCTGAAGAACGTTTGCAAGTGCTGGTTCAGTCTGGACGCAAAAAGATCTATCCTGCAAGGACTCCATACTGCCTGCAACCATTGGAGTATTTGAGGTTGGAGTTGCCAATCGCTGTAGTCCTTCAGATACCTATAATCCCTGTCCACCACGGTATTAAGCTATGACCGATATCTGATGACTCAAACAATAGTGCAAAAAGTCCTTCATTATCTCTACTAGAAAAGACAAACCCGTACCTCCCAACTTGTTGATCTATCTCACTGCTAAGATATTGTCCATCCTGAGGAGGATGCAACAAGAGACTTATTTGGGAGAGAGTGTCCGAATCACAAATGACCCCGCTAACAATTCCAGGCAATTGATATGAAGATCTTGTTCCTGAAGGGACCACCTTCCTCCTGTGGAGATATCTCAGCAACGTGCTCACCAGCTTCAACGGCTGGCGTCTGATTCTGTAATAATCTCTCATTTGGGAACCAAAGGTAGCTCTACCGTTCCACGCTTCTACATGGCCCAACCACCACTGCATCTCCTCCTGTACTTCCTGGAACAGAGGAACCAGATCTGTATAAGACCCTTCTGAAGGTGTTGGATTTTTAGACTCTGAAGGGCCTGGTAATGGAGAGGGCCCGGAAAGATCACCTGTATGGAAGATGCCAATCGCCCCACTATTCTGGCAATTGTCCTTATGGAGACTGTCTGCTTTGTTAGCACCGCTGTGAGCTCCTTCTTGAGGTCCCGTAACTTCGAACAGGGAAGGCTCAATTGAGCTATCTGAGAATCTATGACAAAACCCAGAAAGTCCACTGTCTGAGAGGGACAAAGGGACGACATGGGTTCGTTGATCACAAACTCCAGGTTCTGCAGAAGGGAAATGGTCATTCGTAAGTGTTGAATGGCTAAGGACTGCGTCTGTGGCATGATAAGTATATCGTCCAGATACACTATCATGCGGATGCCCTGTTCTTGTAGATGAGCTATCACTGGTTTCATTACCTTGCTAAAACACCAAGGAGCCAAGGAAGCCCGAAAGGAAGGGTCAAATACTCCAACCATCGGTTCCGCCATCGAAATTGCAGGAAGTGACGATGGGGAGGGAAAATTGGAATCGTCAGGTAGGCATCCTTTAAGTCTAATCTGACCATCTAATTTCCTTTCTTTAGTAAATCTGCTAGAAGGTGGATACTCTCTATCTTGAAATGTTTGTTGGTCATAAACTGATTGAACTCTCTCAGGTTTAATACTAATCTGTTACCACCACCCTTCTGCTGTACTCAGAAGACTTGCTGCAAAACCTGTGAGGTCTGTTGTCGCAGTAAGCAATTGCGTGCTTCTGCAGCAATACTTCTATTTCTGCATCTATAAAAGCACACTCTTGTTGGGAAAAACTGAGTTGTCTGGGCTGAGTGTCTTGGAATGGTGTTTGATAAAATTCTAGGTGAAACACCTAAATAGTCTGCAAAATCCATGCATCGTGTGACAACATTCCCCAATTCTGACTGAAGAATTGAGTACTACCCCCCAATGGTACATGAGAGATTTTGGTAACTCTTACCAGCAGAGTTTTGGGCTTGGAACCCAGCAAGGTGTCTACCCCTGTTGAATCTTTGTCTTGTGGGGTAGAAGGTTCTGCCTCTGGTGAAGTCCCAGTCACCAATACCGCTTCCATAGTCTCCTCTAGGAGGACCTTGGTAGTATTGACGGCCTGGCGAGCGTCCCCTGCCCCTGCCCTGTTAAAAAGGCCCGCCTGAAACACTCTTTTTATTCCGGATTGGGCTTTGTCTAATGATGTAAAGGTGCCCACATACTTTGAAACGTCTTTAATGAATCTATCTCCACAGACCTCCGCACGTTGACCAGGTTTGTCTGAGGCCAACTCCGTCAGATCTGAATCCATCCGCATCAGCAGAGATTTGCATCTCTCTGTAGAGATGGCGCAATTTGCGTTTCCTAAAAGGCATATCACCCTCTGTGTCCAGCCCGTTAAGACATCTGGATCCACTGGCGTGGCTGATTCTTTTGCCACAAGGGCCATCTCTAGTATTTTGACCAAGGGGCTTGTCACATCTAAGAGTTTGTCCTGGCAGCCCCGCCAGGCACGATCGATCCCTTTCTTGGATTACTTCGTGAATTTTTTAAGGAAAGTAAGGAGACTGGCTTCGATATCAGGTGTTTCTGCCACCTTGTCTGGGACATCAGGTCGAGGACACTCGGTGCGTAACCTGTTGCGCACTTCCTTATCGAATCCCTTTCTAAGATTATCATGCAGATAGTCTGCCACCACCAGAGCTGTAGCCCAATCTGACAATCGGGGATAGATGATGTCCGACGGATTGAATGTGAAAGGTGTATTTGAATTTTGCGGGGTGTGATATCAGGCACCAAATTGCCTGCCTTTCTAGATCTCTTCTTAGGAGAAGCCTCCTCATCAGTCGTATCCGTACCAGTAGTGTTGGTATCTGTTTATACTCTTTGTTTGCATTTCGCGTTCCCAATTTCGGTAGTAAAGGGTGCAGAATAATCATGATCAAGAGCATTCACCTGTGGCAGGTTCACTAAAGCATCTGCATGGGCCATGGCCCTGACTTTGGCTTGTTAGTCGGATTGTAGGGTTGAAGATCAACTGGGGCTTGAAACCCATGACGCTTTGCAAAGCTCACTAGTTGCTTAGTAATAGGTTTTAAGCCAAGGCTTGCTGCACAGTATTAGGAACCTTATTCTCAATTGCCCTGTTGACCGAGGCGTCCAAAGCGTCAACAATATTGTCCTTTAGGGCAGATACCTGTTGTCCATCCTGGTAGGATTCAACCTCCTCTTCATATCGAATCCATTCTTCCTTTTCACACAATTTACTCTTGCCAAATATATAATAATGTAGAATAAGGCAAGGTAAGTGTTGTAGGTGTCAGGGGGAGCCAACCCACATGCACACAAGCAAAGAATAGAGTACCTAGCTCCTCAGCAGCAGCTGTAGTCAAAATTATTCCTTCCCTATTTAGGGCATAAGAGCCAACAGTTGTTCAGGGAGCGTGTGCTTCCTCCAAAGGCTGACTCCTGTTACAGTGGTCAGGCGTCACGAAGAGAACTCTGCTTGTTCAACTTTCCAGGCTTTCTGAGCCTTGGAACAAGCAGGGGGAGTGTGCGATGTGCTTAGCCCCCCCCCAAAAAACCAAATCTAGCCCAATTGGGCTACAAACGTCAAACAGAAAAAGGCTCTGCTCCGTACTCCGGCCGATGAGGGAAGGCCTGGATGGTAAGCGCGAGGCCAAATTATGCAATTATACACCACAGATGGCGATGCGGTACTCACGCTCAAGCGGGAGCCTCATTATCCCCTGCCCAACATTTCGCGCTAGTAAGCGCGACTGTCTCGCGCACACAACGCGGCTCAAAGATAACAAATACAAACAATCGCAAGCGCAATGCAAGCATATAAAATCAATTAACCCTCAACAAGCGCGCGCTTGTGGGACCAACAATCATATATCACAATGTAATGCAAATATAATAAAATAACATGTACTTATCTCTGCAGTGAGCAGCAAAGAAAGAGGCTCATGGGAAGGAGATGGTGACTCTTATAGGGTTTGGCAGGATAAGATGGGTTGTAAGAGCATCATGAGAAATGTAGTTTATTTTTTGTACACGTTTTCATTGGCTACTGTGATTTAAACAGTAAAGAAAGTGACGCAATAATCCGAAGACTCCGGTCCTGTAATAGAATCGCACATGCAGGCTAGGGATGGGAAACAATATGATACCCACCTGCGTAGGCATTTTAGAAAAGAGAACTGTTTGAGGATATTACTAAACTACGTAACTGCAAAATCTGGGATACTTTCTGAAATCTATCTCACTGCATGCACTCGAGTGCCCTGTTCTAATTATGATAGACTCTAAAAATGTCAAGCTTAAGGTATTGAAATGTCAC